>NC_058132.1:149196803-149256839 GCF_016433145.1 Gracilinanus agilis
CGGCGGGGTGGTCCAAAAGATTGTCTGTCAAATTTTGACCACACCCACAGCCCCCCTTCCACTCCTCCCCCTCACCCTCCAACCCCCTCCCCCATTCTCTCCCCACCCCAATCCCCCGCTAGATCTTTCTGGTTAAGGCTAATGTGAATTTGGTTGCCCACTACCACCAGTCAGTGGTTGCTACTGGGGGCACAAGGGAGGTAAAATAGAAGCTATGGCAAATGGGAATGGGGCTAATGGGCCATTCACTCCTCACCCAGGTCTGGGCACTCAATCTTGTGCAGCAATTGCAGCAGCTAAAGAACTCTCCCTGCAGGAATAACTGGGGAAAGACACCAAGAAGCCCAGATGCCCCCAAACCTTCCCCCACCCCCCACTCCAGTGTCCCTCACTCCCCTGGAAAAGAGGCAAAAAGTGGGCAGGAGCTGACAGCGAGGTGCCAAGCTAAAGAGCAGGGGTAGAGGAACTCTTAAAGCCTTTTGAAGGAAGGGGTGCCCCACTCTTCCTACCCTTTCCCCCCCCATGGGGAATACCCCCCTTCCCTCCCCCTTGTCATGGCTGCAGGAGGAGGAGACGCCGTCCTCCATTTTGTCGGAAGCTGCTGTGGAACTTGGGACCAATTCAAAACCAAACCAAGTGAAGCTAAAGCACCCTGTCCCTTCCAAGCCCTAGCCTGGACCAGTCGTTTCACCGTGGGAGCATCCCCTGCCTCAAGCATGAAGAGGTGAGGGGCTGGAAGAGGCAAGAGGGGCTGGAGAGGGAGGTGTGAGATCAAGGCGCTCCTCCCCGCCTCCATCAACCAAAATGGAGGAAACTGCGGACTCCCCTGGAGCCTGGACTCCCGCTTGTTGGAGGGGCTGGAGCTTTCCCCTTGGTCTATCACAAGACGGTGCCGCCCCCTACACCCCTGCAGCCTCCTCGCAGCCGCCGCCGCCTCCTCCTCCTCCACCATCCTCAGGCCGCCGTCTCAACAGCCTTCCACTATCTCTGGTCGTCCAAGGTTGGCTGGAGCTCCAGCCTCCAGGCTCCTCTATGACTGGCGGGTGGGGCGGCCACCAGACCCCTCGGACACAGCTCGAGCTCCGGGCCCTCTCAGCCCCACCCCGCCCGTCCCGCAGACGATCGGAAGCCACCCGAGTTCCGCTCCCGGTCTCCGTCTGAGGCCGGAGGAATGGTGGCGCTCCATTTCCGAGGCTCTAGCATGCCTTGCGGGAAGAGTTCCCGCGAGGGCGCCGCAGCCCTTCCCTAGCAGAAGCCCGGGGGCTGGGAATGAAGGCTGAGCCGGCGGGCGAGGAGAGGTAGGGAGGCCGCTCGCCTGCCTGCACGCTCAGCTTTGTCTGTCTAATTGTAAGTGCTGGAGTGCCTGGCAACTGAATGCCCCGACTCGAGGCTGGGCTTACACGAAGTTTTTAATGAAGTTAATCATCCATGAAGGGCGCTGCAAGAGTGATGCACGAGCTTTCCTACATAGATTAACGTTAAGAGAGTAATTTGGTAGAAATTGAAGATTTCTTGAATTAAATTATACTGGGCTAGAAAGTCATATTAAGGGAGGAAAAAACTAAGCATGTCCTTCCACCTGGAATTTTAAGGTCCTGGGTGTTAATCTCTTTTTGAAAAGATAAACACCAGTAGTGTGATCTTGAGCAAGTCACTTCTCAGCCTCCATTTCCTTACATTAAAATTGGCACAATAATCGGTACTCACTTCACAGGGATCAAATGAGTTAACACAGAAAAGCACTTTGCAAAGCCCTAAGCTTATTATAAATGCTAGCTTACTACTGTTATTGGAGCCCTTCATAACCTAGCCCCTTCCTAACTTTCCAGTCTTACTCTTACTTATCTTACTCCCCAACACTGTACTTTTAGATCTAGGGGCACTGGCCTCCTGGCTGTTCCATAAGCAAGACCCTCTGTCTCTTGGCTCTGGACATGTTCTCTGGTTGTCCCCTATACTTGGAATGCTCTCTGCTTGCCCTGATTCAAGTACTGACCTCCCTGGCTTCTGTTAAGTCCCAACTAAAATGCCACTTCCTAAAGTAAGCCTACCCCAAGCCCCTCTTAATTCTGTCCCTTCCCATTTATCCTGATCCTAATTAGCATGCGTATATTTGCATGTTGTTCCACACACACTTTCCAATAGACTAAATTCTTAGTCTTAAAGGGCTGTCTTACATCTTTTTGCATCCCTAGCACTTAGCACAATACTTGGCACATAGTAGGTGCTTAATAAATTTTTAGTGAATTGAATCAGATTGTTGAAATACACTGTTACTAACAGTTCATGGCAAAATTCTTAATTCAAGAGGATTCTTTTTTTAAAGATGTTTTTAGTCCATAGTTACATTCAATCCTAAAATTCTATCAATATCATGATAATGAAACTGATATACTTGCTACTTCTGACAAGCCTTTCACTAGTCACCATTAAAGTTCCCTTCCTCACCCTTCCAACCTTATTACTTGAAGTAAATTAACCTAAAGTTGAACCAAGATTATGATGACTATAGAAAATGGCACCATCCTTATGCAGTAATAGCCAGCAATTCATTTAGAGTGAGAGGGTCTGATAAGAAAACATTTGAATAGGTACCTTTTCGTCAGCTACCACATGCTGTTGGGTTTTAAGCATGTAATTTAAAGCTCTCTTCTACTCTCCTCAGGCTTCCTTAGCACAATCCAGGACTAGAATAGTAAAAGAAAATAATATACCATTTGACTTGAAAAACAAAAGACAGAAGGTCCAGTTCTATTTGCCCATGAATACCTTTTATTATAATCCTGAAACCAGATGTGGTTTCAAGAAGCCTAGAAAATATAAAAAAGAGAAATGTTTTCATATAATGTTGAATATCAAATTTAGGTACTTAAAATTTTACATGAGCCCATCACCGAAGGAGTACTTATAAAAGCATACCAAGTGCTATACCTATGATACAGCAAAATCATAGGAATTTAAAATTAGTAATGCTTATTATGCATTTTTCAAATATTTATTTCATATTCTCCCATTAAAATTAAAGTAAACATATGCAAGTCATTGGGCTATGGATGAGAGGTTATGAAAAGTAATTATCCTTAAGCCCAGATCTGATCATCCTTCTCAAATCAATTCCAATGACTTCCTGTTTCCTCTAAGATCAAGTATATAAACTTTTCTGTTTAGTTTTAAGAACCCTACAGAACCTGGCCTCCACCTATCTTTCTCATTGCTTTCCCTTCCCACACTCTAAAATCTAGTTAAACTAGCCTTTTCTCTCTGCTCAATCATAACACTATCTCTATCTCTGCCTTTGTCCTGGCTGCCCTCACTTCTTACCTCCACCTCAGAGTCCCACTCTTCCTTTAATTTGCAGCTCAGGCACCATCTTTTGCATGAAGCCCTTTTTGATCCACCCCAATTACTAGTACCCTTCTTCCCATTATACCTTGTATTTAACTACTTTCTAAATGTATATATGTCATACATATATGTATATATGTATTAACTTTATGCTGTATATACTTTTATATGGACTTGTTTCTCCCATTCAAATGCATGATCATTACATAGTAATAGCTGCATTTGTTAAACACTTTACAAATATTATCTCATTTTATCCTTACAACAACCTGTTATAATCCCCAATTTATGGGGGAGAAACTGAGTATGGCAGAGATTGACTTGACCAGATTCACACAGCTACTATCTAAAGCTGAATTTGAATTCAAATCTTCCAAACTCCAGATTACTTGCACTATGCCAGCAAGCTGCCTTTAACTAGCTAAAAGTAAGGATGTTTCATTCTTTGTACTTGTATCCAGCCTATCTAGCACAATACCTGATACATAGTAGGAACTTAATAAATACTAACTGATTGAAACACACGTGGAGGAGCTTGAGAATTGACCAAGTGCAAGCAGCTAAATCCACTGCACCTCCATCCCACAAGTAGAGCTGAGTCTCAATATATAGGCAAAAATATGGGAAAAAAGTCCCCCAAAATGAATAAATGACAAAGAAAAAGCCTTACTCTGGGGAAAGCTATTTCAGCAAAAGGGAGGACCAAAATGCAAACTCATAAGAAGACTGTAATATCAACATGGAAATGTGTGAACCTGCAAAGTCAAATGTAAAAGGATATCAGTCCCAAAATGAACTCCTGGAAGAGCTCCAAAAGAAGGTCAAAAAACAAATAAGAAAGAAATTTAGAAGATAAATTGAGAGGGGGGAGGGGAAGGAGAAGAAAAGGTCAACAGCTTAGAGAAAAAACTCACTGAAAAAAGCATCCCTGAAAAAAGGAAATACAAAATGTCAATCATGAAAACAACTCTAAAAAAGTAAGTACAGAGCCTCAAAGAAGAAAATGGCACCCTAAAAATTAGAATTGGACAAATAGAAGCTAATGACTCAATAAGACAAGAAAACAATAAAACAAATTTAAAAGAATGAAAACATTAGAAGATAATCTGAAATATCCCACCAGAAAAATAACTAACACAGAAAATAGATCCAGGAGAGATAACCTAAAGATCATTAGACTGCCTGAAAACCATGATCAAAAAAAAATTGAATACTGCAAAGCCATAGCCAGGATTGCAGAGGACCTAGCAGCTTCTAAATTTAAAGAACTGGAAGAAGGATATAATATTCTGCCTACAACCAAGAATCATCTACCCAGCAAAACTGAGCATAATACACCAGGAGAAGAAATATACACTTAATTAGAGGACTTCCAGGCATTCCTGATGAAGTGACCACAGCTGAAAAGAAAATTCAAATTCAACACTCAAGAAGCATAAAAAAGAAAAAGAAGGGGGCAGCTGGGTAGCTCAGTGGATTGAGAGCCAGGCCTAGAGACGGGAGGTCCTAGGTTCAAATCTGACCTCAGACACTTCCCAGCTGTGTGACCCTGGGCAAGTGACTTGACCCCCATTGCCCACCCTTACCACTCTTCTACCAAGGAACCAATACACAGAAGTTAAGGGTTTAAACAAATATTAAAAAAAAAAAAAAAAGAAAAAGAAAAAGAAAAAAAAGAGAAAAAGAAAAAGAAAAAATTCAAGGGACCCAATGGGATTAAACTAATCACATTCCTATATGGGAAAGTGTTAATAAGTATAGCCAAGATCTCTCTGATACAAGAGATACTTGGGGTATTTAAGATACTTAAGATACTAGGGAAACATTGGGGTTAAAATGATTGTATTACTATATAAGATGATTAACTAAGTAAAACCTAAAATATCTAGGGGTACCTAAATTATTTAGGATACTTAAGATACAGAAAATATTTAAGAGCAGTGAATAGGAGTATCAATAAGTTGAATACAATGGGATGATATAAAAAAAAGCCAAATCAAAAGAAAATCAAGGGATAAGAAAGAGGAATACACTGGGAATAGAAAAAAGGAGAGAAAAATTATCTCACATGAGGAGGCAAATAAGAATACAGTAGAGGGGAAGATGTGGGGCATGGCAGGCAATGCTTAAACCAGTGATGGGCAACCTTTTGAGCGTGGTGTGTCAAAATTTGCCAAAAAAAACAAGCATAATTTGGGTGGTGTGTCACTTTGAGAAAAAAAAAACAACATAATTTCGTGATATTTCTAGTTTAACAAAAATTTATAATTGTAATATATAACTGTATTTAATAAACTAAAATAGGTAAATTAATATAAGTAGAATTGTCATCTATAGTGCAGAGAGTGTCTACACTACACTACAGCAAATGTTTCATCCTCAACATGCAGCCCCATACTTCTCTGTATGTGGCTGCATGTCATCGAAAATGGCTACGCATGTCAGTGCTGACACGTGTGTCTTAGGTTTGCCATCATGGGCTTAAACCTAATTCTCAGAATTGGCACAAATGGGAATAGCATCTGCATTCAGTTATCTATAGAAACCCATCTAACCTATAGGGAAGTAAGAAAGAGAGGGGGAATAGACAAAAATGAGGGTGAATTCAGGGCAATGGTAGTCAGAAACAAAAATATATGTGAATACGGAAAGGCTGAATGGGAGCAAGAGAAGGAAAAATGGGAAAAATAAGATGGAGGGAAACACATAGTTAATAATCATAACTGTGAATGTGAACAGGATGAACTCGCCCATGAAGCAGAATAAGATAGCAGAGTAGATTAAAAGCCAGAATCCCACAAAATGCTGTCTATAAGAAACACATTTAAAACAAAGAGCCAGAGTAAACATAAAGAACTAGAACAGAATATACTATGCTTCAACCAAAGTTAAAAAGGCAGGAGTAGCAATTATCACCTCAAACTGATAGTAATGTAATACTATTGTACCCTAAGAAATGACCAACCAGATGATCACAAAAAAAGCTTGAAAAGACATATGAAGTGATGAAAAGTAAAGTGAGCAAATCTAGGAGAATATTGTCCACAGTACTAGCAATAATGTACAGTGATCAACTGTGAATGACTTAACTATTATCAATAATGCAAGGATCCAGAACAACTCCAAAGAACTCATGACAAAAAGGCTATCAACTGCTATAAAAGGAATTGACCAAATCTGAATGTATATTAAAACATGCCATTCTTCACTTTATTTCCTCTACGAATTATTCTCAAGCTTAAGTGATATGTGCCTATTTTCATAATTTGATGAACAAAGAAATATGTATTATATAATAACATATATACAACCTATATTATATTACCTGCTATCTTGGGGAAGGAAGTAGGATAGAAGGAAGGGAAACAGCATGGATGGAAAAATATAAGAAAATGATTATTGAAAATTATGCCAACATGTAATCTGGGAAATAAATTAAAAAATAAATACTCATTGACACTCTATGAAAGAGTGTGCCATCTAATGGAAAAGGAAAATGTACACCAATAACAAAGATATACATGTAGAAGGTATGTCCAGGGATAAGCCCTAAGACACCTCATAATACAAAGTATAGAAAAACAATGTGACTGAAGACTTCTCTTAAAGCAGTCTAAGACTGAAGACATCCTAGAGCTTGGTTCACTAGCAAAGTTGAATGGTAGTGCCTTTATTCTTCTGACTTCAAAGAAATCTTCTGATTTCTTCAGGCATTGACTGAGTTAGAGCATGTGATTGAATTTCAGGCACTGATAATGTGAGGAGCACCTTTGGATTTCAGTCTATAAGAGAATGCCAGAAAGTCTGCCAAAGACCTGAGAACCAAAGAACAATGTTGTATACCCACATACTGTATGCTCTAATTCCTAATGTTTGAAGCCCCCCCCCCCCTCCCCAGGGAATCCCTCAGCTCCAGATAGAGTGTTTATGGAGAACAATGGTAAAATGGCCAATGAGTTCCTGGATCTGTGAAGAGCCATATGATCCAAAAGACCAAAGCTGCCTAGAGCAAAATGGGGTGGTGAGAGTTCCTGGTATAGCCAGGCAAAGAGAAAGAGAGGGGATTTCCAGGACAATATAAAAGTTCCAAGTCTCCAGAAGGGAAAAGAGGCAAGAACACAGCTCTAGAGAGCACCAAGGGCCTCAAACATTATAAGAAAGAATCAATCAACAAGCATTTTTTAAGCACATGAATTAAGTACATAATCATGGACTGTACTTCGGATCTGGAATTACACAGACTCTACAGATACAGTGGAAATAAGAAATGATACTAGTAACCTCAAATGCAAAGCTTCTTGGAGTGAAAAACAATAATACTGAAAATCTTCAGATGGCAGTCAATCTAGAGATTTGTAGAGATCACTTGAGGGTAGGAGTTCACAGGGTATGATGAGAGATCATTTCTAATCTGAGGGAGTGTCATTCACAACATGGTACTAAGAGTCTGTATTACTGTATATAGGTGGTTCCTATGGGGAAGGGGGACTAACTAAAGAGAGAATAAGAGCTACCTTAACTGCTAATGTGGATCCTATCTCTGCATTTTTTCTGAGACAAAATCAATGTTGTCCAATATCAAATAATGTACTGTTAACTTAAATCTTTGCATGGTTAATAAAGACCCTTTCCCCCCACATCTATAGAGACCTAGTTGTGAGCTGTAACTCATTTGTAACTCATTGGTAGAAAATGATTATTTAAAGCTCCTTGCCTTCCTGAGACTTCAGCCTTCCAGCTTAGAGAGAGAAGACTGGTTCTCTTCCAAGAGAGAATCCATTCATTTGTAAACTCTTTGAGGGTGGGGATTATCTTTCTTTTTATTTGTATTCTATGCCTAGTACTTAGCACAATGTCAGACTTAATAAATGTTTACTGACAGACTTGATTTGAGAGGTTCCTAGAGAGATAGATTCTAAGAAGAAGCTGTCATATAGAAAGGCAGTCCCTATTTCCATTTGGCCACACTTTAGGTAATTTCTCTGTGGGTGAGTTTGGGAACTCTCTTTTGGTTGAGATGTCTTGCTCCCAATGGGATAGCTCATACATTGTTTGTATTGTCGGGTATAGCTGTATAGTTTCTATGATTTCTATTTGCTATCAGCCTGAAGACATGTATTTATTCTCTGTTCATTCCATGTGATAGTATTTGTATAACTGGTACTTGGTGGGAATGGAGTCAAGTCTTTGAATATAGCATGGAGTACTCCATTCCTGCGAAGAGAAAGCAAATCAGGAGAGTGGCTTGAAGTGAAAAATTATTTCCCTTAGATCAGTAATATGGGAGTTAAGAGATATAATTCTAGATTAGTATTACCTCCCTAAATAGAGCAAAATGATGGTCATCACGGTCACAATCTCCTGCTCCCAGTCTGACAGGAAACAAAATCTCTCTGGGAGAAGGGTAGGCAGAGGAGCTATCTATTCCAGCCTCTTTGCAAGCCATATCTAGACAGGCCTATGTAGACACACACCTTGCCAGGATATATTTGCTTTTCCCCAGGAAGACACTTAGTAGAAACAAAATGAACCAAATTCTAAAGTTGCCAGGGAAAATACTATGTAAGAGCAAAAGCCAAAGGCATACGTAGACAGCCACAAAGACTAAATTAAGTCCACATAAGCTTAGAGTGTGTGTGGTGGGGGGGGGGGGAGGGGAGTGGGGGGAGCTAGGCCATAGATTACACAAGGAACAATATAGTAAGTACAAATGGGAGGTCCAAGCAAAGTGCTACTTGGTGACATACCATTTTCATCTACCACAGTGGGTGGTAGCAGTCAGAAAAGTCTTAAGTCAAAAGTCAAAAGATTGGAGAAGACACCAAAAAATGGAGAGTAAATGGCTAGAAAAGTAAGAGCCATGAAATAGTAAACTGAGAAAAGTAATTGGATAACAGATTGCGTAGTCCAATCTGACCTTTAGCTGCTAAAAGCCCTCTAGTACATGATAACATCCATATATAAGGAACATTAACATGGCAGATGAAAGATCAGTTAAAGGGGAATAGAGACTGGAGGCATATTTCCATATATCTAGTTGAAAAAAAGAACACAAATACCACAAAATGGTAGATAGGGATGCTGAACTATTTCGCTAGAACATTTTTTCCTTTAAATCAACCTTCCGAAAAACTAGGAAAAGCAATCTGGTAGAAATTAGGTTTAGAACAACATCTTAATCCACATTCCACAATAAATTCCAAAAGAATAGATGCTCTTAACTACAAAAAGTTGATTTACAAAAAAATTAGAGAAAAATGGCAATAAGTACTTTGCTTCTACTATGGCTAGGGGGAGAATTATTAACTAAACAGAGATATAATCACAGAAATTGAAACAAACAATATTGATTGTATGAAATTGAAAAACTAAAATTAAAAGAAAAGCAGTTAACTAGCACAGAAAAACTTTACAACATATATATTTGAAAAAAGTCCAATATCTAAGATATATAGTAAATTGATACAAATATATAAAACCAAGAATCAAAGGATATAAATAGTTTTCTTTTTTCTTAATATATTTTTTATTTTGTCAAATATTTCCCAATTACATGTAAAAATATTTTTACATTCACTTTTTAGAGTTTTACATTATGAACAATTTTCAAAATTTAAAAATGGAAGGTATCAAATACATGAAAGAATGCTCCAAAATTCACCAATATGAAAAATGTAAAACAAAACAATCTGGAGTTTCACCTTATGTTCTTTAGATTGGTAATGATGACAAGAGATAAAAATAATCAGTGCTGAAAAAGCTATCAGAAGATAGACAACATTAATGCTTTTTTGGTCTAGTTGTGAATTGGCCTGAATATTTCAGAAAATCATTTGGAATTACACCAAAAAGTGTCATTAACTACCTAGAGGGACAACTAGGTAGCACAGTAGATTGAGTGCCAGGCCAGAAGTTGGGAGGATCTGGGTTCAAATCTAGCCTCAGATACTTCCTGGCTGTGTGAACCTAGGCAAGTCACTTAATGCCGATTGCCTAGCCCTTTCTACTCTTCTTAGAACTGATACTAAGCCAAAGGTAAAAGGGGTTTTTTTGTTTGTTTGTTTGTTTTTAATATATTTTTTAAACCCTTAACTTCTGTGTATTAGTTTCTTGGTGGAAGAGTGGTAAGGGTAGGCAATGGGGGTCAAGTGACTTGCCCAGTGTCACACAGCTGGGAAGTGTCTGAGGCCAGATTTGAACCTAGGACCTCCCGTCTCTAGGCCTGGCTCTCAATCCACTGAGCTACCCAGCTGCCCCCAAAGGTAAAAGTTTAAAAAACAAACAAATAAATAAATGCACTGTACCTAGCCCTTAACCCAGAGACAGCCCAACACGGTATATACTCATGGAAGTCAAATATGAAGATCCTATATATGTAGAAATATTAATAGCAACACATTTTACAGTAACAAGGAACTAAAATATAGCAAGTGCTCATTAATTTGGGAAATGGATATAAAAATAGTTACATATGACTATAATGGAATAGTATTACACAGTAAAAAAAAAACAAATAAGAATTCAGAGATAACTTTAGAAGAATTTGTATGATCCACTTATGAGGGGGAAATGTAAAACCAAGAGAACAATTTACATGATGACCATAACAATGCAAAGAAAATAATATCAAAAGACTTCTGTAGAGGAGTGGGGGGGTGGGGAAGGTGAGGGACAGGAGGGACACAGACAAAGGTGGGAGAGAAAATAAATGCTTAACTGAAATGAAACAAAATAAGTTTTTTTAAAGACTTCAAAAATGCAATTAATAATGACTTCAGAAAAGTAATGATGAAGTATCAACCACCTACTTCTCATAAAAGCGATAGACTAATAGAATGAGGAACATATTTTCAGGTATCAAAAATGTTATTGATTTGTTTTGCCTAATTATGCTTATTAAATGAGAGAAACCACAAATTTCCTTCCTCCCTTCCCACATTATTTTATCTTTGTACTTGTCTTTCACAAAAGAGCATATTTTGGAGAGACTAAATAAGGAACGAAATCAAAGGTCTGAATGAAAAGAAACTGAATCAATCTACATTGGCAACGCTAGAAACTAATAGTAATCCAAAAGTATCCTTAATTTGAAAAACTCATGGAAACTATCTACAAATGCAGATCAGCATCAATTGCCTGGGACACTAAGAGAGCAAGTGATTTGCCAACGGTAGCACAAGCAATGTGTATCAATAGGGACCTGAACCAAAGAACTTATGATGCTAAGGCTGCTCTCAATTCATTACAGCTCTGTTCACTATTACTGCAGAAAAACAAAAAGCTCAATAGATATGTGTATATATTTGGAGTAACTATAAAGATATGTAGACATGAATGAAATCTCAATTAAGATCCCTTCCTATTCTGTAAGAATTATACTTGGTGTTTTATGTTTATAAGAAAAACATTAGTATAGAACTTTTACCCCCCAGAAGAAGTAACATGATCAACTACCAATCCAATTGCCTTCTTTTTTACCTTAGTTAAAACCTTCATGAAAAGGTTCATATATGTACCCAATAACAATAAGCAGAAAGGCTTTTGCAGACAATTTTCTACAGCAGACCATATATTCACAGGTAAAGTGGTATAAAGAATATACATTGTAAGGGCAACTTGGTGGCTCAGTGGATAGAGAGCCAGGCTCCCTGGAGAGGTAGAGGTCCTGGTTTCAAATCTGGCCTCAGTCATTTCCTATGTGACCCTAGACAAGTCATTTATTTAACCCCACTTGCCTAGCCCTTACTCTTCTACTTTGGAGTTGATACTTAACAGAGATTCTAAGAAAGAAGGTAAGAATTTTTTTTTAAACAATATGCAATATGTCCAAGTTTTAATGCTTAAACCAGCACTAAAACTTTTAGATTTTATACAAGATCAAACTGTGACCATTTGATGATTTTTAAAGACTGACAATAGGAAAGTTTTCCTCAAAATGTCTTCCACATATTACATATATTAAAGTTTAAAAAATTCTTATAACAGATGCTACGATAAAGAGAAAATTGCCTGATGATCCACTAAACAGCAGCATCTTGAACAGACAATGCAAATAGAACATCAGGGTATCTGACTATGAACCCCTAACTGAATAGGAAGAGGATATTGGAATGGAATATTGTGTTGAGTTCTGGGCACTCTGTTGTATCAAGGAGACAGACAACAAGCTAGAGTATGTCTGAAAGACAGGAAACAGGATGAGGATAGGACTAAAAAAAGTCATAAGAGGATTGGTAGAAAGAACATGTGGTGTTTAATATGGACAAGTGAAGACTACAGGTACAGAAAAACATGAAAGGTATGTAGTGACTGCCTTTAAGAATCTGAAGGGCTGTCATATGAAAGACAAACTTGGCCTCCTTGGCCCAAGCAAGAATGACTAGAAGCAATGGGTGAAAGTTGGAGAGGGGTACATTTGGTGTGAAATGAAGAAAAACTTCTTAACAGAGCAATCCAAAAGAGAAACGGGGTCTTCAATATCGGTTTCTTTATCTTTTCAATAATCCATCCTATAGACAGTCTGGTAAAACTTGTGAGTCCTTTCTCAGAATAATGTTATTAAATAATTGAAGGAAATGCCAAATGTAATTATATATGATAAAATTTTTTCCCCATTCAAGTTCACATACTACCTGAAATATATGCATGAACTTGGTGGGCACCAATAGATTAACATTTGGGAACTCCTATTCTAAAGGTAATAGGTTCTCTTCATAGGAACCCTGAAAGCAGATAATGTCAGGAATTGTTCGTTTGGTATGAGTTGGATTACACAAGGCAAGGAATGAAGCATTTACTAAGTAATTCTATGCCAAGCACAAAGCTAAGTGCTTCATAGAAATAGAAATATAAACAAAACCCTTCTCAAGGAGCTTACATTCTAATAGAGAAAGCTGCGGGGGGAGGGCTGAGAATGTACTAGCCTGGAAGGAACAGTGCTGAAGTTATATAAAGTCAGAAGGACAACCCAGAGGGGAATTAAGATTGTCTCTACTGGGCCCCTCCCCCAAACTGAGGTCCCAGGTGGAATCCCCAAAGGGGGAAGGGGGCCAGTTTGGCTAAGGGATGTTTCTGGGTTGGGTAGCAGTTGAATCATAATGGAAAAGACCCCAAAGTCAGAAGAACTAGGAGAGCACTAGCTACCTTTGAGGTGCCTTCCAAATCTTGATTAAAAACTGGGAGTCAATTTTTTCAAAATATGCCCCCCCAACCTAAAGGGAATGATAAAATGCCGTGCTCTCACACCTTTATCAGGTGAAAAATCAATCAATGACTATAGAGTAAGTGCAAAAGAGTCCTTCCAGGATGTTTCTATTGGATGAATAAATGCAATAACTCCACATGAGCCTAAATCAAATCAGGAGCTAGTTCAGAACCCAATAGAGATTGGAACAAACTAAGGAAAGCATTCTGGCTAAACTCCAGAGAAAGAATGTTGGGGGAGGGCAGGACAGAGCCTCATGCTTCAGGCACATTTCCCCCCATCCCCTCCCCCAACTCAACTAGAAGGAAGCCTCATGAACTTCAGAGGTCCTGAGGCTTTCACATCTAGTAGCAACATCCCTGGATCAACTTCCAGCAATGTCTGAATTACTAAACAAGGATAGTCTTTATGCAGATTCAAGGTTCTACTACTCAGAGAGAAAAGCTACCCCATATCTGAAGGAAGCCTCTTGAAGATTTCAGCAAAAGAATTTCTAGGACCTGTGAATCCTTTGCCACATGTATTCATTCAAATTAAGTGCCCTTTCACCTGCACTCTGGTATGTACTAGTGTAAAAGTGTATCACAAACTTCTGGGGGAATGGGTTGCATCAAATATACCTCCATGGTAAAATACCCTTTTCTAAAAGGAATTACAGGGCAGATATGTGGTGCAGTGGATAAAGAAAGAGCTCCAGGCCTGGAGTCAGGAAGACCTGAGTTCAAATTTGGCCTCAAACAACCCAGGGCAAGTCATCTAACCCTATTTACCTCAGCTTCCTCATTTGTAAAATGAACTGGAGAAGGAAATGGCATACCACTCCAGCATCTTTCCCGCAAAGAATATCCCAAACTGGGTCACGAGACGACTGAAACAACTGCACAACAACAAAAGTTAGTCTTGGTTAATTGATAATCAAGCCAGAATCACAGCAGGAAGCACACCAATGGAGATTGAGCAGCAATGTATACTAGAAAACATGCTACCTCTAAAAGAAGACATAAGCTTGCCTTGCTCTGGGAGACCTGATTTATCAGCAGTGTGAGTGGGAGTTGGGGGAGTAGCTCTAAAACATGTGCAATTATCTCTGACTGACTCCCAAAGTGGCCATTTCAAACTTCCTTCCTGCTCAAATTCCCAGTTACACAACCACCACAATACCCTCAGCAAATGACTTTAATTCATATTTTACAGAAAATCCTAAAATAGTAGGTTCAAAATTGAATAATCTCTTTAGGTACCTGATTCTAAACCCCCTGATTTACAAATGAGGTAACTAAGTCCCAAAGAGGTGAGAAGACTTGCCCAAGAATACATTAATTAGCAGTAATTTTATTCATATAAATGTTATTAATATAAATACATAAAAATAAATTAATAATATTTGAACACATGTTAGAGGATCATAGAAACTGGGAAGGTTTAGCATAGCAAATAGAAGGTACATTATAGCTACCTTCAAAAATCAGAAGGGTTATAGAGTTAGAAGGTACCTCCATCTAGTCCAATCTGTCATTTTATATATGAACATCCCAAGGCCCAGAGCAGTTCAGTGATAACCAATATCAGGTCATCATCACATAAGTGATAATAGCAAAATTTGAACCCAAGTCCTCGACTCCAGAGATAGTAATCTTTCCACTATGTGAATGCTCAGATTAGGGCTATAAATCATGAGCTCCTTCCTCCATACCTCATAATCTCTATCCTCTAGTCCTTTATTCCAGTTTCAGAAGATGAATTATTAAAGCTACTAACTCCTATATTGATGCTCTAATGAGGGGATATGGTATATACGAGCAGATTACCTCAGATAGTATCTATTAATGTGGAGGAAGCTAGGGATTCTGCTTTTGGGAAAAGCATGACATGTCATCATGGAATGGAAGTGTCTCAGAGAAAGAGTAGAGCATACACACACATTCTGTAACTGGTTCTGCTTGCTGACCATGTGACAAAGATGAGTCTCTCTGATTGGCCATGGAGGCATTCAAAATAGCCTATCAGATTCAGCCAAGGCCCCTTTGGCCATTTGTTCTTTGCTTCAGTGTTTTGGGGGGAATTCAGTGACTAGTAAAGAAAGCTGAACCTATGACCCCATGAGTTCAAAAGAACTTGAGGGCCTCTCAGCATCCCATTATTCTAGTTCTCTCAGCATCCCATTATTCTGGTTCAGGTCTCCAGAAAGTGCAGTATTAATGCTCTCAAGCCCCACTCAGCATCCCTGCCTTCCAGAATACAGGGCTGCAGTCAGCCTTCCAGCTACAGCCTGAAGACCAAGGAATGACTTTGGGGATACTGACCCAAGACAAGGACTCATCAAGCAGGGAGGCAGCCTTTGGATGTGAACTTGTTGGGACCACTACTATATAAAAACTGACCTAAGATGAACCTGTTCTTCCCTGAGACCAAAGTGGTAAAGTGAGGAATATGTCTCTGAGTATTCTTTATTCTTTGTTTATTGTTTAATTTATTAATTTTTATTCATTAAATATTATTTATTATTATAATTATTGTAGTGTTTATCAAATAATATTTATTAATGTTTATTCTTTGTTTTTGCTACATCTTTGAAATAAATATTCCTTTGCCTGAAGGGTAGATGTGGTAGCCCTGGCTCTGAAAGAGTAAACTAGAGTATATTTAATAAAGTTCCTATGATTAAATCCCTTGCCTTCTATTTTGAGAACTTATTTCATCAATTATTCCCACTATCTCCAGCTTTTAAATCACCCCTCCCCCACTTTTCTGGATCCTTCTGTGCTACCCACCAACAATCTTAGGTTATTCGTATTCTATAAAATATTTCATTTGGCTCTGCTAATTCCTAAAGCTATCATCCTACATTTAACCTTCCCTTCACTATTTAAAATCTAGAAAGAGTAGAGTACATTCATCCACTCAGCAGAAGTAAAACTAATGATATAACAGAATGGAATTTAACCTAGATAAATATAGAGAAGACCCATAACACTAATGTTGCAAGTTTTGTAGAGCCTCGATCTGTCATTTCATATATCAGATAACTCTCTGACTTCCATGTCATTGACACATAGGACAGATGTGCCATGCAGGCCTTCATCCAAATCACTGAAACAAATGACAAGCACAGTTCTCTAGGAAACTAAACCCATCTTTACCAAGCTGACATCAATAATTACTATTCTTTGGACTGAGCCATTTAACCATTTCCATGTCCTAAGTAGAGTATAAGACAGTTTGTCAAATGGTTCTCTGGCCTGAAGCCTGCAGGATTTACAGCCTAAAAATCTGGTCCAAAAAATAAGTTTTAGTCTGCATGACTTCATTAAAATCATGCAGGCTCTTGGTGATTACTGTTTCCCTTTCTAATGTTTACAATCTTTCCCTTCAATAATATGATCTATAAATTTCCAGAAATGAAATAAAGCTCACTGACTTACAATTTAAAGATGTCATCTTTTTTTTTTTTTTTTAAACGCTTACCTTCCATCTTAAAATCAGTACTGTGTATTGGTTCCAAGGCAGAAGAGTGGTAAGGGCTAAGCAATGGAGGTTTATAGGACTTGCCCAGGGTCACAAAGCTAGGAAATGTCTGAAGCCAGATTTGAACCTAAGACCTCCACATCTCTAGGCCTGGCTCTCAATCCACTGAGCAACCCAGATGCCCCCATCTTTTTTTTTTTTTTTAATTAAGATAGCTGCCTTTTTCCAGCATCATTTTTCCTTAATGTTATTTATGACTTTTCCAAGTCACTAAAAAAGCTCAGAAATCACATATACCAGTTTGCCCTGTATTTTAAGTTGAAATTTATCTGGTGCTGTTGACTCATTGAAGCAGTTAGGCATTCTCTTATCATAGTTACCTTGACTTTTAGCTAACCACTATCTATTTTTGTTATTTTTCTCAGTCTAATAACTATTCTCCTTTATTGGGGGGGGCAGTGTGGGGGGAATATGTGCCCACATGTACTCACATACGAGCTTACACACCCACACACATAAAAGTACAAGTTGTAAAGTTTCAAACTGTTTATATAATGTGTATCATTCATTCTTTTTTTTTTAAACTAACCTTCTATCTTAATAACAATTCTAAGACAGAAGGCCAAGGTCTAAGCCTTCAGATTTAAGTGACTTACCCAAGGTCACACAGGTAGGAAGTGCCTGAAGCTAGATTTGAACACAGGTCTCCCAACTCCAGGCCTGGCTCTTCATCTACTGAATTATCTAGCTGCCCTTGTATTATCTATTTTTGTCACTCCTACTGGGGGTTTGGGGGGAGAAAGGGAGAGAACTGTTCCTTCTTTAACTTCTTCTTGCTCCCAACACAGCTGAAAAGTCCTCCATTTGGATATTGCTATAATTATCTAATAGCTCAAACTCAACAACTTGAAACTGAGTTCACTTCACTATCTTATCCCCAGAAGTTGTCCCTCCAATTTCCCTATTTCTGTTGGCAGCCCCACTCTCTTTCCCAGGCACTCAGACTCAAAACATTATTTGAGTTTTCTCTCTCACTCAACACCCACATTAAATCGAGTTGCCAAACTCTGTTGATTTTATCTTGACAATATCTCTCAAATCCATCTTCTCATTGTCACCTCTCATTTAGAACATTGTGAAAGCATCATAACTAGCCTCCCTGCCTCTAGTAAATCCTCTGGGAATTCACATAGGAGAGATACATGCCCACCATTGTGAAAGCATCATAACTAGTCTCCCTGCCTCTAGTATCTCCCAGGATACATGCCCAGAATGTACTCCCTTCTGCTTCTTTTCCTTCAAAGTCCAGCTCAGATGCTACATGAAATCATTCTTATTCCCCACAGTTGATAATCCCTCCTGGATTTTCTTAGCAGTTGACCCAAAGGACAATGGAAAAATATATGCTGGGTGCAAACCTGTAGCACCTGAGCAATCACAACTTGCAGACCTGGCTCCAAGTCAAGAAGATCTGGTTGTTTAAGGACCACCTTCTGGCCATCTGACTCTGAGGAGGCACAATTTGTAAGCATGGTGGGTATACCTACTTTTGTGACATCCAGCCAAGTATAATCATAGAGCATTTTGCATACATTATTACATTTGATGAACCACATCTGCACTGTGAGGTAATTAGTATGTCTTATACTTTCCACATTACAAATAAGGAGCAGAAAACACACAGAAACTAAGTGTCTTACTCAAAGTCACACACAGATGGTAAGACTGAAACCCAGATCATGCCAATAGATTCTGACTATTTTTCTCAGAGGTTTTTTTTAAACACACTCATATAGAAGTGCATGTGCACACACTGATATATACATATAAACAAGATGAGAGTCATTACCCAATTGAAAAATTGGTCAAAGGATATGAACATGTAGTTTTCAAGAAAAAAAATCAAAGCTATCAAGTCATATAAAGAATGCTCACAATCACTAATAATAAATAATTAAAGGAATAATAATTAAAGAATTGTAAATTAAAACAGTACCACTTCACACCCATTAAGACTGACTAGCATGACAAAATAGGACTGTTGGTGGAGCTGTGAACTGGCTCAGCCACTCTGGAAAACAGCTTGGAACTATGCCCAAAGGGCAGTCAAACTGCATACCCTTTGACCTAGCAGTACCACCACTATGTCTATACCCTCAAAGGGAGCAAAGAAAAAGGAAAAAGACAGATATGTATAAAAATATTCAGAATGGCTCTTTTTGTGATGACCCAGCATTAGAAATTGAAGGGATACTCATCAGCTGGGAAATAACTGAACAAGCTATGGTATATTATTGTAAAGGAATATTATCATACTGTAAGAAATTATGAGCAAGATGGTGTCAGAAAAAGTATGTGAGTTGATACAAAGTAAAAAGAGCAGAATTAGGAAAACAATACATACAGTAAAAGTAATTCCATAACATTAATCACCCATGAAAGACTTAGCCACTAGTTGGTCAATACAATGGATCCATTACCATTCCAAAGGACTCATGGTGAAAAATGCTGTCTATCTTCAGAGAGAGAAGTGATGAATTTTAAATGCAGACAAGCATATTTTCTTTCACTTTCTTCATTCTTCATCCCCTTTTTTTTTTCCTTTTGCAACATGGCTAATGTGGAAATATATTTTGCATGATTTTATGTGTACAATGAGCATTTTATCCCTTGCCTTCTCAATGAGTGGTGGCATGAGATGGAAGGAGGGAAGAGAATTCAGGAAATAAATTTTAAAAAAACAGTAAATATCGAACTGAGTTCTTTTAAATTAATAAAAAATGTTCTAAGATGTAAAATTTTCTAAAAATATAATTATGTGATGAATCAGAAAGACTACTTACTTCTTTTTTAACCCTTACCTTTTTAGAATCAATACTGTGTATTAGTACTATGTGAAGTAGAAATTGAGGGGACCTTGGAAATTTCAAAGTTTACCCTCTTTTACCACTTATTAAAACTATATGACTATGGAAATGAATCATTTAAAATATAAGGCTTTATAGAGAGAGATGCGGGGAGGGGCACCATCTCAAGTCATGGACCAAAGACAGACAGATGCCTAAAGGGGTTACAGAGAAAATGCTGAGCACTGCCTCAAGTTATTGACCCAAGACAAATACCCCCAAATTCACATATTACAAGATTACCCCACTCCCATTCTTCTCCCTGAAGGACAAAGGCCATACAGCTTTAAGTGTTTTGGACTGAGTCTTTGGAGTTTGTTTGGGAACTTGCCTTTTGGAGGTATCTAGCAATGACCCTGAAAGAGCCAATGATCAAATCTTAAGTACCCTTTCTCTTAGAAGTTTCTCCCATCATATCAGAGGCTTCTCCAAGGAGGTCAAGTCCAATGGCTGGAATGATTCTCACATAAACCCTTACCAGATAATCCAGCCCTGAACGCCTCAATTTGTGTCCATTGTAAAGCTATTCAATTCAATATTCCTGTCCTTTATTTCTGGATTTAAAACCTTAGTTTCCAACCTAGTAAAAATGTTATAATTCCTTCAGAGAAGTTTGATTGTATCAGGATTCTCCTATAAATAAGGAACTTTTCATTGAATTTTTGGCCATTTGTCTTAGGTCAATGATTTGATGCAGTGTCCCATATTTCTCTCTCAGTAAATATATTCCATTTTTAAGATGGTTTTGAATAGTGGGGTACATTGATATTTTCCCCTTACTTCCAACTTTACACATCATCTAAGAAAAAACCTTTAAGACCTAATCAGGAATAGAAGGAAAATATTTTAGGAAACTAATAAAAATAGTGGGAATTGTTAGGGATTAGAAAAGGAAAAAAAGGTAGAAAACACCTTTTCTTCCTGTCTCATCTTTTCCCATGCTTTTCTCCTCTTTCTAAAAAACTAAGCCATATCTGTTTCATTAGAAAGGAAAGTTTACCACTACAAAAACCAAAGTTTGTAAAAGTTTTTGAATAGTAGAGGTTCCACAGCAAAGTGAATACCATAAAATTAGGATCTTTCATATAATACTATCCTGGGGGCTCCTACAATGAAGGTAAAAATTAGCTTACTATAATATAAATTCCTTTGTTTTTGTCCATTGCGAAGATGGGATTAACTCTACCCTGTTCATTTTTAGATTTAATCACCAAAAGTGTAAACACCCCACTTACACTTGAGAGGGAGAAATCTGTAGCCCATGTGTGTGAAAGTGGGTGATGAATCAGAATTGGTTGGCTGACTGCCCCCTGGGCAGTCCTAAGCAAAGCTTTAACCTGTAATTGGCACACATAAAATAGAAGGAATGCATAGGAAGTGACACAAAAGAAGCGCCTTTAAAAAAGAAATACAACTTCCCGTGGGCGACTACTTCTTCGACTTCCTCAGAGTTTGAGTTGGAGGCTGATGAAAAATCTGCTCACTGGACCTGAGACCTTGGACTTGGTGAGACTGTTCTTAAATCTCTCCCTTTGAACCACCATGTAGTGAGTGAAAAAGACTGACTCCTTCCTGGATTTTTTCTGAAGGAACTCTCCTCTTAAGAGAGGCTTCTTTACTGAATCCTTTACTTTATTCATCCCTGGGGCCCTTGGTCCCTCTGGCTGAGGTCTAATTAGCCCTGCCTGGGTTGAGCCAGGGGTCAGAGCTGTTAAGATTAAAAATGATAAAGACATATAGTATAAGAGAAATAAGTAGTTTAATTAAAGCCATGGCCATGTTGGTAAAATATATATGACCGCGCCTGACTATCTTTTAAATTTACCACTGGAGCCCATCTTGTCCCTCTCGTACGCCAGCCAGCCACTCAGCAAAACCAAGAGAGCTTTCTCTAGGCCCTCCTCCGAATTTAAATTGCCCCATACGTGGGGACGCTGGACGTCCCCACACCTTAAACCAGAAACTGGAAACCCATAGGAATCATGGGAAATGCAGTCTCAAAGTCCCCAGGTGTCATAGGGAGTCTGCTAGTCACTTCCAAATAGCACTTCCCTGAATTCAAAACAAACAGAGCAAAATACTTAGTGTGTTAGGTTAGATATCTTGCCCTATCCTCTCTCTGATTTTCTTACTTTCACTCTCTCTTCCTATTTGTAAATAAACTACCATAAAAGTCATTCTGACTTGAATCTTTCATTTGGAATTGAATCAATTCCTGGTGACCACCCTCTTGTATATTCAGTCCAACCATACTTTTTTACCCTTTTACACCATAGACTGAAAAACTCTTATACTGAATTCTATTCAAAAGTAAAGCATTATAATTAAAATCCACTTTCCAGGGGCAGCTAGGTGACAAAATGGATTTAAGTGCCTGGCCTTCTTGAGTTCAAATGTGGCTTCAAACACTTACTAGCTTTGTGATCCTGGGCAAGTCACTTAATGCTGCTTGCCTCAGTTTCTTCATCTGTAAAAAAAGCTAGAGTAGTAAAGGATCACAGAGAGACTGCATAAATGTTGGATCATATAGCTATTAGTTTCAGCATCTTTAGTGTTTTAGTGTCACCTAGGAGAAGCCACCTTGCCCAAGTGTGTTATTTCTAAATATGAACATTTTCCTTTTCAAAAAAAAAAAACAAAAAACCTGCAAAATGCTTGTCACCAGGAATATGAGGGATGGGTAGAAAAGAGGCAATAGTATGCCAAACCAAAAGTCTAGTAATGAAAGCAGTGACATAGAAAAGGGTATTAGGTGTCAACTTGAAATCTAGAGACCCTCAAGTTTAGTTAGCTTGAAAGTTGAAGACATCAAGTTTGACCTTGTCACCTGAGAATTTCTCCCAGGAGGGAAATCCCAGTTTCACAAGTTTCAAACTAACAACAGACCTTAGATGGTGCTAAGCAGACTCAATCAGATGTTAAATACCCTTTTGTCCTACTAGATTCTCCCATTGGGTCAAAGCCCTTTCTCAGGTAGTCCAGCCTTTTGGGCTGAATCTTTCCCTTTTGTGCCCCTTGTGAAGCATCAGCCTCTCCATGATAATCCTGTTTAAACTCCTCATTTCTTTGTAGTCATTATAAATCTAATCAACCATGCTCTCTATATTCAGTTCCCCCAGGAGGTATATAAGTTCTCCAAGTTTCCTGGTTCCTCAGAGTTCCTGAGGTGATTTCTCCCAAGAATACCATCCCCAGAGTCCCAGGGTGTAAACCCTGTAAAGGTTTTGGCATTGGGCTCTGGACGTGGCCAAATATTGGACTTATTCCTCTCCTGACTAAAGACTTGATCTTTCTGACTACTTAGGTAGTTCAGTGTTTTTTTTCTAGCATAACATAGGTAATTAAGGCTTAGGTATGTTAGGGATATCTAAACTCCAGGGCTAGTGGAAAGTCAGGAATGAACTTGAGTTGGAGAATCAGTGTAGTCACTGAAAGTTTAAGAAATATCAAATGGTAAAAGCCATGGGCTTGAGATCCCCTAAATCAGTGATGGGCAAACTATGGCCTGCAGGCCAGATGCGGGGGTGGGGGGTGTTGGTGGCCCTGAAATGTTCTATCCAGCAATATTATTCCTAATCTGATGAATTCAATGAGTAGGATACAATACAAAGAAACTTCGAAAGAATTGCCTTAGAAACAGACTGACAGATGAGCATTTCCTTTCCTTTGGCCCCCTCTTTAAAAAGTTTGCCCATCACTGCTCTAAATATCTTCCAAGAAGAGGAGCAGGCCTGAGAAATTGATGCTCTTCATCTGGAGGCAGACAAACAAAATGATCTTGATATCTGATTGCTATCAATTGATAAGGACTTCATTCTGACATGGATTCATGGATAACATGTCTCTCTATAAGCTGAGCCCAAACTCCTAGGATAGCCATTAAAGGGCAGGGAGATGCATTCCCAAAATCTTAGACTTTCAGGATACTTTGTATATATGTATAGTCAGCATTCTCAGGCTGCTCCTACAATTAGAGATTGAGTCCCCTAGGGATGACTCTTAAAGGATTGAGCTTCTCCTTGAGTCTCCACTTCTAAGGACTATAACTCATGAGTCCTCATTGGTTCATGACATCTTTAGTCAAGCAGATGACACAATCAGCTCAAATTGAGGATTATTTGTTTAAAAAACAGTTTAGTAAGAACAGTCAAAATAAAACATTTCCATAAACCCCAGCACATGCTTCCACAAATACATTCAATGTCAGGAGGAAGAGAGAGAACCCATTTGCTTCACAAATGAAGAGAAACATACAAATAAGGAAACTATGTGCCAAAGCATGTATAAAAGAAGGGGCAACGCATACCTGTCTCTGATGTTTATAGGAGACCTGATGTCTTCACACTGCTTTTCCTGATCATGGCCTCATTGTTTCTACTAGATATTGATTCACTAGTTCAAACAGCCAATCCAGTGGCACATACTCAGTTCCCAAATCCCTCACTCTTGTCTCATAGCCATTCATCTCTTGCCAAATCTCAACCCTAAATTATTCCCACATCTACCTCCTCCACACCTACTCATGTTCTGCTTGGCATAATTAGAAGTTATATAACCATGCCAACTAGGTACAGTATAAATTCATGTTATGAAACTTCATCTGGGTCCTCATTATAGCAAGGCAATCCCTGATTTCCTAACTCATTCCTACACCTTTCTTTCTGATCTTCTAGCTAAAGTCCTTACTTCTTACTTTACTGAGAAAATAGAGGGCATTCAATGTGAGCTCCCTCTTGTGCCACTCTTTTCATCTCGAAACCCCTTGAGATGATCTCCCATTACCTCCACCTTTCCTTTAATCTCTAACAAAGAGGGAGCCTTTCTCCTTTCTTCCCATGTCTTCCAACAGATCATAACCTCAATCACCCTTTAAAACTTCAACCCTTCCCTATAGACTGGATTGTTTCCTACTTCATTCAAACATACCCAAATCTTTCCCATCATTAAAATACTTCACTAGACCCTACAATACTTTTGAGCTTCCATGGAATATATTTCTTCCTTTTCTCATCCAAACATCTAGAAAAAGTTCTTTTTTCACTCTCTTTTGAATCCTTTGCATTTGAGCTTCCACATTCATCACTTAACTGAAATGGCACTTTTCCAAAAGTTACCAAAATCTGAGGATCCTTTCTCACTTATCCTTCCCTTCATGATTCATCCTGCATTTGACACAAGTGATGGCTGTTTGCTCTTTCCTCTCTGGGGTTTCATAACACAATTCTTTACTGGTTCTCTTCTTCCCTCTCTCCCTGCTGCTTCTCTATCTCCTCTGCCAACTCATCATCAATATCCCATCCACTATGTTTATCAAGGTGCCATCTTGGACCTTCTTCACTTCTCTATATATTCTCGCTTAATGACCACATCACCTTCCATGGGTTTATTATCTTAATGTAGATGACAAGTGGGATCTAAAGGCTAAGCCTCAATCTCTTCCCTCAACTTGTCAAAAATTACCAATGACCTTCCTAGTGGGACATTTCAAATATCTCCCATTCAACATTTCTAGGTCAGAACTCATTAGCATTTCCCCAAATCCATTTCTCTTCTAAACTTTACAATTTCTGTGGAAGGAACCATCAAGTTATAACCTCAGGGTTACCTTCAATTCCTCTCACCACATAGCCAATCAGGTGACAAATCTGCCATTTTTACCTTCACTTTTATATCTGCTGCCATCTTTCAAATCAGTCTCCATCTTAATTTACTGTAATGACCTCATAATTAGTAACTATTCTGCTTCATATTCCCCTATTCCAATCTATCTTCCAAATTGCTGTCAATGTGATTTTCCATAAATATAGATCTAACTATATCAATCTACTCAATAAACTCTAGTGGCTCCCTATTGCCTGAAGATCCAAATATAAACTCTTCTGTTTGATTTTTAAAGCCCTTTACAACTTTCTCCCAAGCTGTTTTCCCAGTTTTATTGAGCGCTGCTTCCCTTATACTCTCTGATTCAGACAAACCGGCACTATCTTTGTTCTACACACATGACACTCCATCTCCTATACCCATGCTTTTGTGTTGGCTATCTACCAGGCTTACAGGTCAGTCTCTCCTTACCTCTGCCTCACAGAAATCTCTCCTTTCCTCCAAGAATTAGCTAAAGCACTGTCTTCTACATGAAACCTTTCTTCAGTTTCCCTCATCTGAAATTATCCTTCTTCCAAAAATACCTTGCATTTATTTATTTATCCTCTTTATATTTATGCCACACATACTAATATATGTATTTACTGTCTCCCCAGTTTGAATATAAGCTCACAGTGAGTAGGGATTGTTTTATTCTTTATATCTGTATCCCCAGTAGTGGCTGGCACATAGCAACCACTTAATAAATGGTTACTGATTAACAGACAGTCATTGCTGCCTCCAGCTTCTAATTCTGCTGAAATCCTGGCTAGAGTTTGGGGATGAATTTTTCTATAAGCCAGAACCCTTTAAGTGGAATTGGCAAAAGTTTCCCTTGTTCTGTTCTGCTCCCTTGGAATCTCAGTTTGGGCTCCCTCTATGCATCCTGGACCATGTTCCACTGGGCACTTCCATATGCTTCTCCAACAAGACTCAATTACCAGGGAAGAGAGGGGAGGAGAGTAAAGACAAGGGAAATCCCCTCTGTACTTGCCACACTCTCCAAGACAGACAATCAGTCCTCAAAAGAGTGGATTCTTCCTCCCAGCTGACTCTTCTTGACTGACTTCACAGTTCACCTGCTTTCTGAAGGCCACCAGTGACATGACTGATTCTGAGCCCATCATCTTAAACAAGCAACCAAAGTCTTAGATATCTATTGACTGAAGAATTTCAGTTTGTTGTTGGGTTGGGTTATGAGAAAACATATTAAATGTGATCACAGACATTAGACTCCATTCTTCTTTATTCCTCATACATGCACACGCATAGAGGAAACCTTATTAATACCATATTTTGAGGCTGCCTTAATAAGTTGTAGTTAGTCATATACCTAAGTCTGGCCTTGAAAAAGGGAAAGCATTCACAAAACTGAGATACAGAAAGAGGAAAGGAGATAAACTGTGGCTACTGAGAGGGACAGCCTATGTATCTCTGCAGCCCTTCCAGAACCCTTTGTTGTTCAGTTGTTTCAGTCCTGTCAGACTGTTTGTGATCCCACTGAGGGTTTTCTTGGCAAAGATACTGGAGTGGTTTGCCATTTCCTTCTCTAGTTCAGTTGACAGATGAGGAAACTGAGGCAAACAAAGTTACGTGACTTGCCCAGGTTCACACAGCTAGTTAAATGTCTGAGGCTGCATTTGAACTCAGGTATTCCTGACTCCAGATTTAGTACTCCGTATAGTTTACCACGTATCTGCCTTAAGATTCCAAGAGAGAAGAAACCATATAACCAAAAATATATCTACAATTAGCAACAGAGGAGTTCATGAACAAAGAAGGGAATTTTAGGACTAAGACACCTTTACAGATGTTCCTGTACAATGTTCCTGCACAATGGACCAAGGACAAATGTCCCAGGACTAAACAGAAGATGAAAATAAGGAACCACTTTCATAGCACAGCTATGAAAAGGAAAAGCAACCCTGACCCTGGCCCCAGAAGTGTGACCCAGGCAGAATATGTCTGCCCCCAGTTCCTTTCTCCTTCAGAGGGGCACCAACAAGAATAGGATTACTACTCAACCACTAGAAGCCTGGAGGATTTAACAGATCCCTGAATAAGATGGAAGTCTACCACAAAGGGAAGGAAAGTTGTTTTATGTGTATATGAGTTTGGACATAAGTACTTTGTGGGCTATTTTTTCTGTTGAGTGAAATAAAGCCTGTCCTGTACTGATGTTATATTAGTCTGAGTGCTTACATGGAAGATGAAGATAATTTAACCAACATTCTCCATAGACCAAGATACAAGCTATATTTTCATATTCCCACAGGAAATCTGTGAAGAAGGATGTGGTGAAGGGACAGGGAAGGAAAGTCTTCTTGTGGAAGTCTACATATAAACATATAGACACACACATTTTTGACTGGAGGAACTTGAAGACTTCAATAATTTCCTCTTTTATAAGAAATTCCTCAACATCAGCCTTTTCAATGTAATTCCAGAGTTTTATTGTGGGCCAGAGGTTATACAGAAAATCCTATGAGCTAAAGCTGAATTTTTTATGGATTCCCGTTCCCCCCACCCCATTTCCAATACACACACAAGTTTGCTTTAGAGAGCTAAACCACTATCCTGATGCTAAGACCATTCTATCCACCTGGGGTAGGATCAAAGTAAACTAGGGCCAAGGTAAGAAAAAACCCTTTTACAGAGAGGATAATTATTCATCATGGCACCTAGGTGAGTTAAAACAAAGCAAAGGTGCCAGAAATCTAATCCAGACTGATACCTGGTATCTTAGAACCAGGACTTGGTTCAGAATGCATATACATAATCTGCTATGTATAACAGAATTTGGCTATGTCATACCTCTTAGGCTATATAAAATACAAATTAAACAGTGGAAATTACAGAAGTCATGATCAATGAAGAGGGCTACAAGAGATAGGGTATCTTCAGCAGTTTATCACATGTCCATTAAAACAAGGAGTAGGAAGGAATGCTGATTGAAAAGAATGAATAAATGTTGAATGAAGAGTGCCAGATGATATAGAAGAGGTTAATGACAACAAAGCACAATTTCAAAAGGGTACAAGGAAATGGATTAGGTGATATACATAAAAACATGGAGTAAGACAGGAAAAGTAATAGTGAAGATTCAGCAGAAGAAAAATGTACAAAAATATTTATAGCTGTTCTTTTTGTGGTGGCAAAGAATTGGAAATCAAGAGAATGTCCATCAATTGTTGAACAAATTGTGGTAGGTGGTGGTGGAATACTATTGTATTATAAGAAATGATTAGAATGATTTCAGAAAAGCTGGAAAGACCTACATGAACTGATGCCAAGCGAAACAAGCAGAACCAAAAGAACATTGTACGTGGTAACAGCAATATCGTATGATGATCAACTGTGAAAGACTTAGCTATTCTTAGCAATACAAAAACATAGGACAATTATGAAAGACTTATGGCAAAAGAATGCTATCCACCTCCAGAGAAAGAACTGTTGGAGCCAGAACGCAGATCAAAAAGCATACCATTTTCCACTTTAATTTATTTGTGTTTTTATTTAGGGAGTTTTGGTTTTATAGGAGGATTCACTTACACAATGACCAATATGGAAGTAAGTTTTACATGATAATACATGTATAACCAAGATCAAATTGCTTACCATTACAGAGAGGGGACAAGGAAGGGATGGAGAGAGACCATTTGGATCTTGTAATTAAGGAAAATGTAAGTTGAAAATTGTTATTACATGTAATTGTGAAAATAAAATATTAAAAAATAAAATAAATAAAACAGATTAAAAAGCATTAAATACAACTTTGCTCAGAATATGAAAGCATACCTTCGATACACTAGGTCCTCAATAAGAGTTCTTTGAATTCAGTTCTCAAAACCATTAAATGGTTTTTTCTGATCAGTTGTGTATTTAACCCCCAAGTGAAGACAAAACTTTGACATCCTTGCTTCAAAATATGAATCACCTGCTCTTAAATCTCCCATATACATCCTAAAATACTATTTCTATGTGAATAGTAATATTCCATATTACTAAAATACTATACTATGTGAATAGTAAAACAGTAAAATCATGTCTGGAATTCAGTCTTGAGTAAAGTATAAATACAATCTTTGTATAAACTTAAAAGAAATTTTTGAGAGTCAATAAACTAAGTCCTCATCTATCTCTTCCAAATACCCAGGGGTTCATTATTTGGTATGCAACTTCTCTTCCTCCCCAAGTTATTATATTTATCTTTTCTACTACCCCCCTAAAATATTGCAATTAACAAATGTTGAGTCCATGATTCAGAGCAACAGTGTTTCCTCAAGATAGAATGCATCACTTTTATTTAAAATGTGGTGATGGGTATGACACCTGTAGCAAATTTTTTACTTTAAGATATTCATACTGTCCTGTTTCATAATTAGAACACACTACATATCACTACCTATGGTCATTAGGATCATAGTATCTAAAACTGTAAGGGATATAGAGATCGGCTAGCTCCGGGGTTCTTAATCTAAGGTCTTTAAACTTGTTTTTTAAATATTTTTATAACAGTATTTAATATAATTGTTTTCCTTTGTAATTTTATGTACTCCATCTTATTTATTTAAGAATCTGATTATGAGACAGGGTCTATAGGCTTCGCCTAATTACTAAAAGGGTCCATGATACAAAAAAAAAAATGAAGAAACCCTACATTTAGTCCAACCCACTCATTATGCATGTGAGAAAACTAAGGTAAACAACAGCAACAGTAACTAACATTTATACTTTAGTGTTTTAATATACAATATAACAATATTTGGCCTTAAAAGCCTTTAATGTTTATGAGCACTTCATTATCTCATTTGATTCTTAAAAGAATACTGGAAGGGAAGTCTTATGGTTGCTATGCCCTCTTAATAGATAAGCAAACAGTTCACAGTGCTATCTTTGACAAATAGCTATCAAGCAACAGAAGTAATATTTCAACACAGATTCTATGTTTCCAAATCTAATACTTAGTAGACATATATAAAACATCAGGAAAATGTAATTATTCTCTGATTTGCTTCAAATGATCAATTAAACATAGTGGATTAATGCCACTGGCTTGTGATGAGGCTGATACAATCAAAAGTTCAATAATTTATTTTAAAATGTTAGGCAATGTTTCTTTGCATTTTTTAAAAATTCTTACCTTCCATCTTAGAATCAATTCTGTGTATCAGTTTCCAGGCAGAAGAGTAGTAAGGGCTATACATTGGGAGAGTTAAAGCAACTTGCCCAAAGTCACACAGCTATAAAGTATCTGAGGCCAAATTTGAACCCAGGCCCTCCCAGGACCTTCTGGGCTTGGTTCTCAATCTACTGAGCCACCTAGCTGCCCTACCCTTTTATTTTACTTATTTTTAAATGTTTTAAATTTAGACTATTTTTCCATGGTTACATGATTTATGTTTTTCCTCGTCTCCTCCATGCCCCCAATCCAGTAGCCAATGAACAATTCTACTGGGTTTTACATTTATCATTGATCAAGACCTATTTCCATATTATTAATATTTGCAACAGTGATCATTTAGAACCTACACCTCTAGTTATGTCCCCATTGAACCATGAGATCAAGCAAATGTTTTTCTTCTGTTTCTACTCTCTCAGTTCTTTCTCTGGATGTGTATAGCTTTCTTTCTCATAAGTCCCTCAGAATTGTCCCGGATCATTGCATTGCTGCTAGTAGAGAGGTCCATTACATTCGATTGTGCCACAGTGTATCAGTCTCTGTGTACAATGTTCTTTTGGCTCTGCTCCTTTCACTCTGTATTTCTGGAGGTCATTCTAGTTCACATGGAATTCCTCCAGTTCATTATTCCTTTTAGCACAATAGTATTCCATCACCATCAGATACCACAATTTGTTCAGCCATTCCCCAATCAAAGGGCATCCCCTCATTTTCCAATTTTTTGCCATCACAAAGAGTACAATTATAAATATTTTTGTACAAGTATTTTTCCTTATTATCTCTTTGGGGTACGAACCCAGCAGTGATATGGCTGGATCAAAGGACGGACAGTCTTTTATTCATTCATTCATTCATTCATTCATTCATTCATTCATTCGTTTATTTATTTATTTTGTTTTTAAGCTCTTACCTTCTGTCTTTTTGACTCCAAGGCAGAAGAGTGGTAAGGGCTAGGCAATGGGGGTTAAGTGACTTAAGTGGCTGAGGTCGGATTTGAACCCAGGATCTCCTGTCTCTGGATCTGGCTCTCAATCTACTCTAGTGTGATTTTAAATGGAATTTCTCTTTCTAACTCTTGCTGCTGGGTTGTGTTGGAAATATATAGAAATGCTGATGATTTATGTGGGTTTATTTTGTATCCTACAACTTTGCTAAAGTCGTTGATTATTTCCACTAGCTTTTTAGTTGATTTTCTAGGATTCTTTAGGTAGACCATCATATCATCTGCAAAGACTGGTAGTTTAGTTTCCTCGTTGCCTACTTTAACCCCTTTAATTCCTTTTTCTTCTCTAATTGCTACTGCTAGAGTTTCTAGTACAACATTAAATAAGAGGTGATAATGGGCATCTTTGCTTCACTCCTGATCTTATTGGGAAGGCTTCTAATTTATCCCCATTGCAGATGTTGCTTGCTGATGATTTTAAATATATACTGCTTATTATTTTTAGGAAAGGCCCATCTATTCCTATACTTTCTAGTGTTTTCAATTAGAAATGAGTGTTGTATTTTGTCCTACCCCCCCCCTTTTAAAAGCGAACTTTATTTGACTCTGTTCTCTCAATCTATCATTGGTTCTCTATTCACTGAACCACTTAGGTGCCTCCTTCTGTATAAATGGAGATTTTGAACTTCTGCACTTCTTAAAGTATTTTGTTGAAAAAAATGTAATGGTGTGATTGGTTTCTTGGTAGGTTTACTCAAAAAAAACTTCTTGTCATATTTTACCTTACAAAGAAAAAACACTTCATAGTTTCATTCTCCACATAACAAGTTTATGTTGTTCAGTTGTCTGACTCTTCACGACCTCATTTGGGGTTTTCTTAGCAAAGATACTAGATGGGTTGGCCATTTCCTTCTTGAGTTCAGGTGGAACTGAGGCAAACAGGATTAAGTGATTTGCTTGGGGTCACATAGCTAGTAATTGTCTGAGGCCTAATTTGAACTAAAAAAGAAGAGTCTTCCTGAGTGGTACGTGGTACTGAAGGAAAGGAGAGAGAAAGGAAAGAAGGGAAGGAAGGAAAGGGAAAAAGGGGAAAAGGGAGGAAGGAAAAACTTTTTTATTACAAGTACTAGGGATACAAATAGAGAAGCAAAACAAGTTCTCAAGGAGCTCACATACTAAGGTCATAAAATATAAAAAGTTAAGTCTTATGGAAAGATCTGATGGTTCCTAGGATATACAATGCACTTTACAAATGAAGACTCAAAGAAACTCAGAGAGGTCAGATAATTTGACGATGGTCACATAGCCATTAATTTGGAATGGAGATGGAATCTAGGACTTCCGTCATTGCCCAGTTCTCCTACTAGTCTTAATAATTTAACTGGATGAGAACACATCTCAATCAGTCAATCAATCATGGGCTTTAGACCAAATGAGAGGCATCTTTGAAAGCATTTGATGAAGTGAAATGAAACCATTTAAGAAGACTGTTGCAATTGGTCAAGGAAACTTCCTTGGGATTATCTATAAAACTCCCTTGGGATTATCTAAAAATTATCAAGTGAATTGAGAAGGGAATTACTCTAGAAATAAATAAGTATCTTTCTAGTATAACAGGAAGAGCTATTGTGGAGTGGTATGGCGCTTAGTGTAAGAGATCTACTCTTGCCTTCAGTCTTCTTTTTTTTAACCCTTATTTTCCATCTTAATATCAGTTCTAAGACAAAAGAGCAACAAGGGCTAGGCAACTGGGATTAAGTAATTTGCCCAGAGTTACACAGCTATGAAGTATCTGAGGTCTAATTTGAACCCAGGCTCTCCTAGCACTCTATCCTTTATGCTGCTCCTCTTGCCTTCAATTTTGGACACATCTCTTGCCCCTTTTGGCCAAAGGAAAAATTTACATGTTTCAAGGGGTCTGGAGGATGCTGACTTCAGCATCTTAGCAGTATCCTTGGATCAAGTAATGGCAGTCAGTGTCTGCATTAGGAACAAAGGACAGACTGGATATAGCTTAAAGGGGAACTTCTTAAGCACCCCACAAAAGGCAGAAAACAAATTCTACCAACAAAGAGCTGTGAGTTACTTCTGTCACCTGAGGGAGCTTGGGCCCCACTTTTCCCTGGACTCTATTGGTGCTTCTGGAAAAGTATGTTTTGTACCCACAGTTCTTACTATATCAGTTTAGTAAAGATTCCTTTCTAAAAGCTGTCTGACTAAACCGATTCTCAAATATTAATAATCTTGGTGGGAAAGCACTCTACTGGGAAGCTTGAGTCTATGGAATTAGAGAACTGCCCCCAACTCTTCAGGATTCCTGTAGAAGCCTTGAAAGAGATTCATCTGTAAGGGTACAAGTGAGGATAAGGATTGGCAGGACTTAGATGAGCTATGTAGTATATCACACTGCCTCCACATTCAAGTTCCATTTCTTAGCATTCTTTTTATAATACTTTTATAATAATTTTCCTACCAACTTGGAAAATTCAGAAGTTCCTATACCTGGAACCTGGTCACCCTAGCCTAGAACATTCTTCTGCTATATTGATTTATTTCTCCAATATGTAACTTCCTTCTGTGGCAGGCCTAGGTTGGTCAACCTTCATTCTCTTAACTGAACATGTGACTTTCTAGACTTCAACACCATGCCCCTATATACATTACCTTCCTACCCCTTCTCCCTTACCTCCACCCTTTGCTTTTCTGTGTGGTCTTGCCCCAGATTGTCAGCTCCACAATGATAGGATCGGTCTTTCATTTTGCTTGAATTTTTAATCTTTCTAATAAATGCCTATTACCCTGTCTTGCCTTGCCTCATGAACAAAATTCTTAAGGAATTAACAATTATTCCCATTCATTATCTTTGCTTTCAATTGAACAGAAGTCTCTTTACCAATATGTCAAAACTCCAGCCAGACTATCAATTCGTACTTCTACAGAGAGATAGGGAAAGGGGTGATGACAGCTGACTCCACTAGGGAAGAGAACTTTCTCTACCAATGCACTTTGGCACCTTTTCTGAAACTTATATAGCCTTAAAGAGTAGCTGACGGGGTAGCTAAGTAACACAGAGTATGGAGAACCAGGCCTGGAGTTAGAAGGACTGGGGATCAAATCTAGCCTCAGACAACTAGTTCTATCAATACGGAAAAATTACTTAACTTCAGCTACTAGCTTTTGTCATTCTTATGTCTTTAAACTGATACTAACACAGAGGCAAGAGTTTTAGCGTTTTTTTAAATAGCTGACAATTGGGAAGTAAAGTGATTTGCTTATAGGCCATAGTCAGTATGTGTCAGAAGCAGGAGTTGAACCCAGGTCTTCCTGGTTCCGAGGCTGACTCTATATCCACTATGCCAGTCTGCATCTCTCAACACTGATAAATGTCAATAAAAAAAAAATCCTTTTGGAGCAAAAGCAACTTTAAATTCATGATATCAGTGAATTTGATACAGCACTAGGGTCCATGTAATGGAGAACACCTCAAAACTAACCTACTATTTTTAGCCTGATCACCTACTCATCCTTTTCTCCCTTTTCATTCAATGAAACAGTTTCTTATATTCTTTCATGATAGATCCACATGCGTGCATTTTCTACCTCTCATTCTTTTTGATTCCATTCACTTTTCTTCCTCTCAATCGAAACTCTCTTTCATAAAAAGGTTTCCTCATTTACATGGATGGAATAAGGATTCTTACACATTCAATTCAACAAGCATTTATTAAGGGTCTACTATGAACAAGGTGCTGTGCTTAGGTGTTCAAAGCCTCTCCCCCACCCCCAAAAAAGGAAAGAAACAGGAGCAGCTAGGTGTCTCAGTGGACAGAGTGCCAAGTCTAGAATCAGGGGGACTTGGGTTCAGACTGTTGCGAGAGGACTGTCCTTATCTGGCTCAGGAGAGTGCCCACCAAAGGAATTACAAAGCTCAAATGAATCTTAGAAAATAAAGAAATTTATTAGGAAATAATTATTAGGAAATAATGAATGGCCAGGAGACAGAGTGAACGCCAAATTTGCCCCACTACCATCACCAATGAGGGGCAGGGAGACCAAGATTATATACCTTTGAGACAAACTGGGGATTGCATGATAAAAGGGGAATTGGATAAATTGAGGAGGTGGATAAACAAGGAGGATTCTGAGGTTTAACTGATAATCTGTCAAAAACTCTGGTGTAGCACCTTAACTCCTGGGGTGCAAGCAAAAAAATATACATTGTCAGTAATATATTTAAGGTGAGAAGTTTGAGGTGTCAGCAAGATAGATTCATATCAGTGAGGTAAGTTATTATACATTACTATGAGGAGTCAACATATGTGGGGGATGAGCTGAAGGTACACATTTATGTGAGGTGCTCAGATCATAAATGTATGGACAGATCATCCTTGTAGATCTTGGTGTTTACCAAGCTGCCTGTTGAATGCATCTGGACTCTCTCTCTGGCCACTCTGTATTTCTGAGGTCAGAAGCCAAGCTGTTTATCATGTATCCTTTAGTGCTTGGGGGTCCCCAAGATTTCTCAGGGATCCCACCATACCTCTCCCTTCTCTTATAATTGTAATAATTAAAATTAAAATTATAAGGCTGATAGTAGCTTTATAACTTTATTAAATCAAAGTAGTAGTAGTAGTAAAGAGAGGGAAAGGTAGGAAAGAGGTATAGAGGTACTTAGCTTACTAATCTATTGGCCACCATGATGGGCTTGTGGCTAACCTCCAACAAAGGTTCCTTCAGCCTCCATGCTCCAGCCAGAAGACCCTGGGCAGGTTCCTGGGTCTCCCCTTATAAGCTGTTTTCTCTACCCACTAGCTCTCACACGTCACATCTAAGGAACCAATCATAGTTTCTTCATTTGCCTGGGCCGCCCAGGGGAGCAGTGCCTGTGGAATCAGTTTCCTGTCTCCTTGGTTCCTTGTTTCTTTAATTTCCTTTCTCTGAGGGCTTATCTATACCTGAATTTATTCAGTAGTCTTTGACCTCCAGTTCAAGGAGAGATGACATTAAACAAAGCAACATATTGGAGAGAGAAATTCTCTTCCAACATTTTCAAGGGAAAGGGGAAGTGGTCAGACTTCTGTAGCTTCTTCAAAGCCGAAAAATGGGGCATTCAAGATGTCCCTAACTGAGGACTGGAAGAGGATTGATTGGTTTGATCCAGGGAGTGCAGAGCAGTGGGGGATAGGAAGGCAGTAGCTGTCATCATCTGAAAATTAACACAATGTAAGTGAGAAGAAATAAAATCATTTAGTACATTCAAGAGACAGGGATATTCAATCTCTCCTTTAATTTAACTTTCCTTTTGTTAGGGAGACTATGTGTCACCAAGCACCCATTTGTCTCTACTGCAGGTAAAAGTGAGGTAAAATAAAATATTAGGCCAATTGAGGTGGATGTTAGCCTAGGGTAAGAAATTAATTTGTAGATATAATAGTACAGAAAGCAAAGATAATACAATAGCACTTGACAACATTAACTAGCCTCATACTTCTTTGCATTTTTGACCCTGGGAAAGTCATTTAAACCTCAATTGTGTTGCCCTTGCCATTCTTCTTCCTAAGAATTGATACTAAGATGGCAAGAATTTTTTTTTTAAAAGGAAAGAAATAGTCCCAGACCCAAGGAATATACATTCTACTGAAAAGGTTAGAAAATATACCTTTTGGATGGCTTCAGACAAACTTGGGAACTTTTATATGAACTGATGCAAAGTGAAGTGAAGACAAACAGGAAAATATATATACAATGGCAACAATGGTCAGAACAAAACAACTAAGAAAGATCTATGAACTCTGATCAAAGCAACGAACAACCATGATCTGGAGGACTTATAATGAAACATGGTCCTTCCTTCCTGACAGAGTGGTGACGAACTCTAGGTTTAGAATGAAACATACATTTCTGGACATGGCCAATGTAGTGATTTGTTTTGCTTGACTAAACAAATTTGATATAAGAGTTTTGTTTTTCTCTCAGTTTTAGAGGGAGTAAAAAGTAGAAGAGAAGGGCTAACAATAGGATTACCAAAAAAGAAAAAGGAAAAAATTTTTAAATTTTTAAAAAATTCTGCATTTTTAAATGCAGAAAAGAGAACAGAAGGAAAGCCAACAGCAAACCAATAATCAAGATGATTTTACAGTTAACATAATGGATTTACTATATATTTAAAAAGGGTAAGCTAAATGTAATATGGATTTGCAGCAACATATATATATCCTCTTTTTATATTCTACTCTATATGGCAATAGTCATCTTACTTGGTGTTTAAGTTTGGGATAAAAATAAGCAAAAAACATTCAAAGTAAAATATTTATCCCAAAAAAATTTTGAGCAAACTTAACATAACATTAAATAAATATTCCTTTTCCATCTAGGGTCAGATCATGCATCCTTGGAAGAAACCAGTTCCCTATAAGAGACAGGCAAATTCTTCAAGTATTGAATAGTAATGTTGTCTCCAGATCTACCTTCTCCATGCTAAACATCCCTGGAAGTTCATCCTTTTTGACTTGATGACAAGTCCCCTTCCAATCAAGTAGTTTTCCTATGGATAAAAACATAACACAAGCCCAGGAGTATTTTTGCAAGATTCCTGGTAGCTCTACATCTTCAGTCCAAAAGCCCCAGGCAAAGCCAGGGGGCACAGAACAGAACATATTCTTGCTTGGGTCATCAGAGAAATTTAAGGCCAATGGATGGAAGTTACAATGAGATAGACTTAGGTTCAATATAAGAAAGAACTTCTAAATTAGAACTGTCCCAAAACTTCTATTGCTGGAAATCTTGGAGCAGCAGCTGGATAACCATTTGTTTGGGTCATAAAAGCAGGAATTCTTGCTCACCATAGGGGTGGGATTTAAGAACCCTTCAAGCTCTAAGACTCGGTGATTCTGTGTTATAAGTAGAATAGGAATTGCTTCCAAGGTATAGATGCTAATGGGCAACAAAAGGTGAAGGTGACTTGCACCTGAGACCTTGAGAAGTGCATGGTGGGAGAAAATGTACGGTGTTTCTTTCTCTAAGAGACCAGGTGTGGCTGATGAGTCTCCAGAGGACACTGACAACTGAAAGAGAAACAAAGGTAGGGCAAAGAAAGCTTTGGGGAGCAGAAGGGTCCTCCAGGAAGAAGGCAGATCCTTAGAAAGAAAGATAATAACAGCAGACATTTAAACAGTCTTGAAAAAGTTAATAAGGTACTTCATAAACATTATTCCATTGGTCTCTCTCAACATTCCTCTGAGGGAGGTACTATCTATTTGTTATTATCTCCATTTTAGAGTTGAAGAAATGGAGGGTTAGAGATTGGACTGAGTCCATAGTTAAAAAATTAGTCATCCTTGGAGGTGGGATTTAAACTCACATCTTTCTTGACTCCAAATCTAAAAGTTTTTCCTACTATACCATGCTGCTTCTCTATAATTGTGGATTGAGCCATGATGGTTCCAGGAAACAGAAGTTTATAAACAGTTTAATATAGAAAACTATAAAAGTTTCTCAGATATTCCCAAAAGAAAAAGAATTGTATATTTTATTCTACTATTTAGAATGTCATTTCTTCTCTTCCTTATTAAAGGATACTACTACCTATCTTTTAGGGTCTAATTCAAATCCCCTGTCAGAGAAGAAACATTTTTTATCACTCGACACAGCACTAACCTTTGGTCTCCTCCCTTGAACTTCAGAATACTATCAAACTATCTTGTATTGTAGTCAAACATACATTTATCTTTAATAGTGTTTGAAAAACTGAAGAAGAATTGACCTGGTGTTAAATAATTTCCAGGTTCTTATACCTGAAACCCCTCAACAACATAATATGATTTAACTGTGAAACCAACCAACTAAAATATAATCAACACTTTGGACTGATAGAGAAGAAAAGAAAGAGAACAGAAAGAGAAAGAAAAGATAGAAATAGAGAAGAGAAGGAAAGGCTGTGAGTTTCCCATGACAGTACCTTAAAAGAGAAGAATATCCCCTAGAGACCACTGAATGATGACAATAATAAAGGAGTTCAGACACAGTAGGAAGTCCCAAGAGAGAAACTAGCCCTTACATGTTCTTATTTCATTCAAATCACCTTTCAATTTTATGTATCAAAGATATTTTTTCCCCTCGTATAGTAACATTTGAGATGCTGTCATGGTGCTGTGGGAAGTGGAGTCAGATGTACAGGATCTAAATCATATTTCTGCCACTTACTATTTTTTTTTAAAACCCTTACCTTCCATATTGACTCCAAGGCAGAAGAGTGGTAAGGGCTAGGCAATGGGAGTTAAGTGACTTGCCCAGGGTCACACAGCTAGGAAGTGTCTGAGGCCAAATTTGAACCTAGGACCTCCCATCTCTAGGTCTGGCTCTCAATCCACTGAGCTACCCAGCTGCCCCCTGCCACTTACTATTATATATATAACCCTGAGAAACTACCGAACATCTCTAGGTCTCCATTTCTTTTTCTGCAAATTTAGACAATTGAACTAGATGAAGTATAAGGTCCTTCCCGTTCTAACTTTATTATCCTATGATCTGTGCTTATGCCTTCTAAGCATCTGACATTGGCTAAATTCCTAACCAACAACATTTAGGGAGGCAGCAAGGTAGAAAGGAACTGTTAGGATGACAATCAACATTGATTAAGCATCTACTACACTAGGCTCCATGCTAAGACTTCTACATGTACTGCCTCATTTGATTCTCACAACAACCCTGGAAGTAAGTGATATTGTGATCCCCATTATACAGTGGAGGAAACTGAAGCAGGCAGAGGTTAAGTGACTTGCCCGGGGTCACACAGTTACTAAGTGTCTGAGATTCTACTTGAATCCAGGTTTTCCTGATTCCAGAGTTCTTATTCCAGTTCTGCCATTTACGAGCAAAAAACCACTGAGCAAGTTTTTTTTTTTACCCTACGTGGGCCTAAGTTTTCTCATGACTAAAATTAAAAAGTTGGACTGACTTAAGCAAGACATTTACATTCTAAGAGAACTGGGAAATTGGGTAGAGACTCAAGCACAGTGATTAAAACAAGATATAGTTTATTAGGAAAAACAAAAACCAAGATAATATAAAAATTTACCCATCAATAAGTCTGTACTATCTCCACCTTTATGAGAGGCACTTATATACAAATAAAAAAAAAATCTCACAAAAGGTATTTATTTTATTTTTTAAATTTTATTTATTTTTTTTAGAATATTTTTCCATGTTTACATGATTCATTTTCTTTCCCTCCCCGCTCCCAGAGCCTACAAGCAATTCTACTGGGTTGTACAAATGTTGTCACTTTACAAAAGGTATTAAAAGAGAAGAAAGAGCTTTTTTAAAATGATATTCAACAATGGATCACATCTGATCATAATCATCAGGCAAAACATAAGAAAAGCAGGGACATACTTGCTTAAGATGTTTGCCACTGTGAGAGTGGAAGCCAGAAACAGTCTATGTTGAAGAGTGATTATCTATGAAGCTCACTTCCAATGTCCCATGTTATATTGAAACTCTGGGAGCAGAGAGTCTCACCGTTGATTGACAGGTGAAGGCCGTTGGACATCAGAATGTTCCCAGAGGCCATGAGGACAGGGGAGAAAGCGGTTGGCGGGGGGGTATAAATACCCTGGCAGCCCTGGCTTTTGGTTCCTTTCATTTCCCTTGGACCTGAGATCTGTGGACCCTGGTCTATTGGGATTTGTGACTTGCTTGGTTCAACCTTGCAAGAACTCCTGTCTTGTACCTGATTAACACTGCCAAACTGTACCCAGACCATCAATCTTCTTATTCTTCTGTCCCCTAGATATTTAGGAATTCAAACATCTTCAGTTATCTAGGTCTCTCAGGGCCCAGGAGGAATCCGGGAAGTGGGCAGGAGAAGAAGTGGGTGGAAAGGGGTGGTACCTGAAGGCTGTAAAAGGTATAACATCTGGCAAGAAGAAGAAGAAGAAGCTGAAAGACATCAAACAGCAGCTTGCTTGCTCTGGTTTGGTGGTGGCCAGGCTGAGCCAGAGGAGCTAGATTAAGCCAGCATCACTCACTTACCTACAGCTCTGAGGGATTACTATTATCAACATTAGTTTAGAGTTTCCCAATTCCTCTTCCCATTTCCTAATATTCCTTCTTTGCTAGAAATATAGATAAAGCTATTCAAGTACCTTCCTGGAGTGGTTGTGTCATCACTTCTCTGGGAAGGGAGCTACGCAGTCAGATAAACGTATCCAAGGCTAATAGAGCCCAATAACCATCATTAATCAACCCCAGGTGGGATCTGACAGGGATATTCATCCATTGACCTGAAAGATCCTGCCTGGGCACTGTTATAAAGGAGGGAGGTGGTATCACATCTAGCTAGGTGGCAAGACTCAGATCTCTTGCTCTAGCCACATATCTGAACTATCACTGCTGTCACCCAATTGGCAGTGGTAGTATCTAGTCTACCTCTCTATCTATCTCTATCCAGCCCATTTATTTTATAACACCCTCCAATGTTCCTGGTTATGGAAGACAATGAGTTGATTGCATCAAGCCATGAACAATCATATCAAAACCTCCCAGAAAAACTTTTTAGAGTAATCATCAGTTATTAAGTATCATTCAAACACATCTGGCCCAGGAGGCGCAACTAGGTGGCTCAGTGGATTTGAGAGCCAGGCAGAGACAGGAGGTTCTGGATTTAAATCTAGCCTCAGACAATTCCTAGCTGTGACTGGGCGAGTCACTCAATCCCTATTCACCTAGCCCATACTGCGCTCCTCTGCCTTGGAACCAATACACAGTATTGCTTCTAAAATGGAAGTTAAGACTTTATACCAAAGAGATAATAAGGAAGACTTGTATAAAATTATTTATAGCCACGCTCTTTGTGGTGGCAAAAAATTGAAAATTAGGGGATGCCCTTCGATTGGGGAATGGCTGAAGAAATTGTGATATCTGTTGGTGATGGAATACTATTGTGCTAAAAGGAATAATGAACTGGAGGAATTCCATGTGAACTGGAATGACCTTCAAGAATTGATGTAGAGTAAAAGGAGCAGAACCAGGAAAACCTTATATACAGAGACAGATACACTGTGGCACAAACACAATTGACTTCTCTACTAGCAGCAATGCAACAATCCAAGACAATTCTGAGGGACTTATTTATTTGTTTATTCATTCATTTACATATATGTGTGTGTGTGTGTATTAGGCAATGGGGACTTGCCCAGAGTCACACAGCTGGGAAGTGTCTGAGGCCAGATTTGAAACTAGGACCTCCCATCTCTAGGCCTGTCTCTCAATCTACTGAGCTACCCAACTGCCCTCCCCCCCTTTTACTTATGAGAAAGAATGCTATCCACAGCCAGGGTAAGAACTGTGGGAGTAGAAACACAGAAGAAAAACAACTGCTTGATCACATGGGTCAATGGGGATATGATTGGGGATGTAGACTCTAAGCGATCACCCTAATACAAATATTAATAATATGGAAATGGGTCTTGATCAATGACACATGTAAAACCCAGTGGAATTGCTTATTGGCTATGGGAGGGGGGTGGAAGGAGGAGAGGGAAAGAACATGAATCTAACCATAGAAAAATATTCTCAATTAATTAAATTTTTTCAAATCAAAAAATAAATAAAATAAAATAAAATGGAAGGTAAGGGTTTAAAAAAAAAAGACATTTTACCTGACAATCCATTTTTCAAGTAGTTTAAAAGAAGGTGGTTGCACAGATTATAATATATATCTGGATGGACACTTACAGATTGCATCTATAAATATGCATACCTGGGACTAACAATACAGGGGGGCCACAAGTAGGTTCTACAGTTGAACAAGAGGAAGAATGTGAATTGGAATGTCTTTGAGTAATTGAAAAGTTTGTTTAGCCACCCCTTATCTCCCATGAAAAAAGACCCATCTCTTTAATACCAACATTCTGCCTGTTTTGAAGTAGAGCAGTAAGACATGGAATACAAGTTTCCAAAGAATTAAAAATGAATATCACCCAGAGGTAAAAGGAGAAGCATATTGTAGACTATAAAATATAACCAATGAAGAAGTCTGAAGAACATGGTAAAAAATGTCATCAAAGGAGAGAGAAGATCAGCTGCCCATCTGTTAAGGGATGACGAGTAAATTTACAGAATACTCCAATAATAGCCTCAAAATGTACAAAAAAAAGTAAGTACATCTTTTAGCAAACTGGTAAACCACTTGTATAGAACTTATGGAAGGGCATGAACCAGAGTGCAACAGAAGGACTAGACCCAAATAGGTAACGATCAGCATCATTTATAAAATCACAGATCCAACCAGGGAGTACTTGAACAAATGAGAAGACAGATGAGAGACCCATATCATCAGATGGGCTGCTGACAGTTAAAAGAAAATGCTTATAGAAAAGCTAGCAGCAACTGAAATAACTATGGATTCAGAAGCCAGAGGAACATTTTAAGAATCAGATCTGAATTCAAATTCCAGCAATGATGGATGAGCAACTCACAATCACCCTCAATCGGATGATCTCTAAATCCCATGATATGAACTGGACCAGGAACAGCTCAAGTGGCAAAACAAGTTATCTCAGAATCCAGTGAAGAAAGAGGGAGTTGAGTTCAAGGAAAATTCTGGAAGTCAGGTTCTTGAAAGAAATTCAAAAGTCAGTTGATTATGAATACATTTTTTTTAAAGATAGAAAGTATTCAATGATTTGCCTTAACACCTAGATTCTGAGGGAGGGAAGGAAGAAGGAAGGAAGGAAGGAAGGAAGGAAGGAAGGAAGGAAGGAAGGAAGGAAAATTTTCAGGGAGAAAGATCAATACATTTAAAAAATGACATTATATGCAATATGCCACTCCTGTGAACTACCTCCCCACCTCCCTACCCCAAGGAGTGTCTTACAAGAATAGTATTTTTAACCTAAAACCAAGAAAATACTATTGGCCAGATGAAAAGGATCTCAATTTTTCAGAATCCATAAGAATTAGGTTAATGAATTTGAGTAGAAGGATAAACTAAAAAAGAAATGGAAAAAAAGTTTGGAGAGATAGCTAATATAATAGATGACAGAGGCTAGGTCCAAAAGAAATTTTAGCACTCTGCTCCCCTCCAGCTCTACCACCTATGAGCCACCTACCTTACCCCCTATGCACTCCCATTGGGCTGCTGGGTAGAGGGGTGGGGGAATGTGAAAAAATGTCCTGAGGCACGGTGGAGGTGGGGGTGGGAGCCAAATCCCTCTGCTTTTCTAGTAAACTGGAGGTGTGTGTGTGGGGGGGGGGGGGATGTAGACAGCTACGTGCTCACAGAGAGTGCTCTGAATGTGATCTTTGGCACATGTGCCATAGGTTCACCATGTGGACCTAGGATAATTCAGAAGGATTTATGGCAAAGAATGCTAACCACCTCAGAGAAGAAACCATTAGAGTTAGAATGCAGATCAAAAGATACTATCTTTCACATTAGTCTTTTCATGGTTTTATTGGGGGGGGTCTATATGAGCATTCTCTTATAAGAATGACCAATATGGAAGTATGTTTTATATGATAATACATATATAATCCAGATCAAATTGCTTACCAGCTCTGAGAGGCGGGAGGGAAGGGAGAGAAGGAGGCAATTTGGATCTTTTAATTTCAGAAAATGTACGTTGAAAATTGTCATTACATGTAATTGGGAAAATAAAATACATTGAATTAAAAAAAAACTACTCTCCCTCCCCCCCCCCCAATGGAATTAGAGATATTTGGACTAGAATAGGGAATGGAAACAAAGCGTAACAGTTTTTTCCGTGAGCATTTAAAGCAGGGGTCGGCAACCTTTTTGGCCATGAGAGCCATAAACGCCACATTTTTTAAAATGTAATTTCGTGAGAGCCGTACAGTGCTCACAGTGTGCGCTCCTGTAACAGTGCCTGAAAAAAAAAAATTGACTTTATGGCTCCTGCAGAAAGAGCCATACGTTGCCGACCACTGATTTAAAGGATTGTCAAGTGGAAAAAGGATCACATTTACTTCATTTGACTCTAAGGAGGGCAGATTTAGGGACAATGAATAGATGTTGCTGACAAAGACTGAAGCTTGATTTAAGTGATAAAAACCACTGCTTCCAATGATAGAGAAGCCCACAGTGGTGTGAGCAGACTGCAGGACACTGCCAACAAGGAACTATGAAGAATATATAATAAAATATCTAATCAAGGAATTATATGACAGGAAGAGAAGATGAACTGGCCACATGGCAAGAATAAGGAATGATAGGTATATAGCTAGAGTGCTCCAGGGATGCCCTTGAAATGTAAGAAGAGAATGAAGAAGTTGGGAAGTTAGCAAGTTAAGAGAACCTTCCAATAAACCTTTGGGATACTAAGGACAAGAATTACACAACCTGGGCAAGTGTAGATAAACTGAGATTAGCATTATGCCAGTCAATTCCTGTACTGAGATCACAGATCCATTTCAGTATTAGGTAAAAAAAGTATCCCTCTAATTAGGACTATTCATACAAACCTATACTACTAAGAATTATATAATATGGATCTATAAGGCTGTAACTTACCAAATGAATATTACTTTTGTAGCAATCTCGCCTGGATATCTTCCACTTTGTATTCCAAAACTGGGTGCCTAAGGGGTCAACTAGTTTGGACTAAAGATGATTTATGGATTCACATTCCTAAAAACAATTGCTCACAAGCCCCTGCCAGTGAACTTATTTTTAATAGTTAGACAAAAGAAATAGGTGAAAGCAAAAGCATTTGATGAAATATCATAGGAGAAAGAATAAGAAGCACATACATGGAACACATTGGTTCACATGTAGAGAACATGTACCCAAGGCAACTCACATCTCAAAAACTGCAGAGTCCCAACATTCTTTCTCTTTTCCTGACATCTTCAAACTCCTCTCGCCTAGCTTGGTACAATATCTATGCTGAGGTCTCTGGTCCTACTTCTCTCTTCTGCTTGACCCCTAACTGCTAAGGCTAATTTTCTCTTGAATTCAGAGCTGTCTCTTTTTTTCTACCACCAGGAGTCAAACTCCTCAAGATTGTCTCTGCCTCAGCTCTAATGCAAAGTGCCGTGATTGAAGGGAGAAAAGAAAAATCTTTTCTCCTAGCTTCCAGGTAAAGATCCAAGGGAAGAGGCAAAAAAGCGAACCCTTCTCATGAGCTCTGTTCTTCCTTCTGTAAGAATTAAAAATTAGGTTTGACTCAATATGAGATTTATAAAAGTGAGATTGTAGTCACCATTTTTTTTCATTTAATAATTTTTATTTTTTAGAAAAGTTAACATGAAATTGGGAAAAAATCTTTATAACAAAAAACTCTGACAGGGGTCTAATTACTCAAATATACAAAGAGTTAAATCAATTGCATAAAAAATCAAGCCATTCCCCAATTGATAAATGGGCAAGAGAAACGAATAGGCAATTTTCAGATAAAGAAATCAAAACTATCAATAAGCACATGAGAAAGTGTTCTAAATCTCTAGTAATTAGAGAAATGCAAATCAAAACAACTCTGAGGTATCACCTCACACCTAGCAGATTGGCTAAAATGAAAGAAGGGGAGAGTAATGAATGTTGGAGGGGATGTGGCCAAATTGGAACATTAATGCACTGCTGGTGGAGTTGTGAACTGATCCAACCATTCTGGCTGGCAATTTGGAACTATGCTCAAAAGGCTATAAAAGAATGCCTGCCCTTTGATCCAGCCATACCACTGTTGGGTTTGTACCCCCAAAGAGATCATAGATAAACAGACTTGCACAAAAATATTTATAGCCGTGCTTTTTGTGGTGGCAAAAAACTGGAAAATGAGGGTATGCCCTTCAGTTGGGGAATGGCTGAACAAATTGTGGTATATGCTGGTGATGGAATACTATTGTGCTCAAATGAATAATAAACTGGAGGAATTCCATGTGAACTGGAAAGACCTCCAGGAATTGATGCAGAGTGAAAGGAGCAGAGCCAGAAGAACATTGTACACAGAGACCAATACACTGTGGTAAAATTGAATGTAATGGACTTCTGTACTGGCAGCAATGCAATGACCCAGGACAATTCTGAGGGACTTATGGTAAAGAATGCTACCCACATTCAGAGGAAGAACTGCAGGAGAGGAAACACAGAAGAAAAGCAACTACTTGAACACATGGGTTGAGGCGGACAAGATTGGGGATGTAGACTTGAAACTACCACACCAATGCAACTATCAACAATTTGGAAATAGGTCTTGATCAATGACACATGTTAAATTCAGTAGAAATGCATATCGGCCATGGGAGGGAGGGAGGTGGGGGGGGGGAGAAGGGGAAAGTAAGAGCATAAATTTCTAAAAAATAAATATTAATAAATGTTAAAAAGAAAAGAAGTTAACATGGTTACATGATTCATGCTCTTATTTTCCCCTTGACCCCCTCTTCCTCCCCCCCCCACTTCCTCCCCATAGCCGAGTGTAGTTACCATTTATAAAAGATTAGCCCTTAAGTCAGAAATGGCTAACAGCTTTTATTTTACAACAAAGTAAAGATATTAAAAGTGGCAAATGTAGGAAGGAGATAGAGCCTTGTCTAGCCTACCACCCTAAGTGCTGCTCTGGTGAAGTCTGGCTCAGCCCCCTGCAGGGGCTCACTCAAGTCCAGATCTCCACATGGAAGTCCCAGTGTAGTCTTCAGCCAGGAGTCCACAATGCAAGCCTCTTCCTTCAGCTCCATTCATTCAACCAAAAGCACCAATAGAGAGAGGGTCTCCTGGCCCAAAAATAAGGAAGTCATTATACCTCTTTTTCCATGTCACTTCCTGTCTCTCCCCCTCTTCACAGGAACCAATCAAAGTCTCTCAATTTGCCCAGCACTGCTCAGAGGGCAATGGGATCCACCTCCCATCCTCTGAGGGTGTGAACTCTTATCAAAAGGATTCACAAGTTCCTGACTAAGTTAAAAGGATGGAGCACTCAAAGTACTTGATTAAGTTAAGATAAAAAAAAATTACCTTTCACACTTAGTGAGTCTCAACAAAGGTCACACTGCTCAAAGTTTCTGATTCTTAGTTTATCTTAATTTTTTTAAAACCCTTACCTTCTCTACCTTAGAATCAATAGGTTCTAAGGCAGGAGAGTGTTAAGGGCTGGGGGGGGGGGGGGTGTTAAGTGACTTGCCCAGAGTCACACAGCTAAGAAGTGTCTGAGGCCAGATTTGAACCTAAGACCTCCTGTCTGTAGGCTTGGCTCTCAGTCTACTGAGCTACTCTGCTGCTCCCTATAACAAAAGTGATGTCTTTTTGTGAACGTTGTTTTCTTCCATCTTAGAATCAATAGTATGTATTGGTTCTACTGCAGAAGAGCAGTAAGAGCTAGGCAATGGGAGTTAAGGATTTGCCCAGGGTCACACAGCTAGGAAGTGTCTGAGGCCAGATTTGAACCTAGGACCTCCTGTCTGTAGGCCTGGCTCTCAATCCATTAAGCTACCCAGCTGCCTCAAATTTTTTTTAAAGTGTCTAGAGCCAATTATTCGGAGCCCACAACTAGTAGTCCCCTATTGCCATCTTCACCTGGTTCTTTTTATTATTACATCAACTGGGCTCAGGGGTAAATCAACTGATCAGTTCCCTTCTAACGATCTATCTACTATGCTTTATGCTATCAGATTATTCTACAATGAAATAAAAGTTTGTGAACTTTAAATAATTGAAATGATAAAGTGGAATGGAGTAATACATAAGAGGTAAGTAGAAAGGTCATAATGATCATATCGTTTCAAGGAAAAAAAATCTCTTGGGAGGAAACAATGGAAAATTCCCCATTCAATAAGAAATCATCTAGGGACATATACATATGAGGTCATTCCTAGGTCTATATTCTGTCATAAATTTTAAAAAGAGCTCAAATGAATGGCAAAAAAGTCATTGACATGTTTATGACAGTTATATCTCAAATGAATTTATAGATTATAAAATATCAATTTTACTTTACTTTAAAAGGAAATTTCCTAGAGGGCAGAACTATGCTATGAGAATTACTAGAATTATAACTCAAGTACTGATAAATGTTGAAAAATTAACAATTCATGCAATGGTCATTGAGATAACTTTATAGTTTACCTTTGTTTACCTGAATAACATAATGGCAATCACAGCAAGGAATAAGCTAGTTCAACTAGCAGTTGCTTTATGATAAATAACTTCTAGAACAGCTGTTGTTGAGTCTTGTTCTCCCCAAATCCCAAGGGTGCAGTGCATTTGGAAACTACCCAAGTAAGTAATATAAAGATGCTAAAAGCATTTAAAAATAGAACCTATACAAAAAGGACTGGAATATATTATCTTTTTAAAATGTGCTTTCGGTCTTTAAACAGAATTATTTAAAAGAAAATGAGTAAATTTTTAGAAGGGAGCCTTAGAAATCCAATATTAGTCTAACATTCCAATTTTAAAAATGAGGAAACTGAGACTTAGAGAGTCTATATTCTTTCACTCAGTAAACATGATTACCTTGAGGCCAAGAACTGTTCCAATTGTTTTTGTATCCCCAGTACTCATATAGAAGATGTACTTAATAAATGCTTATCACATTATATTGAAAATAAGATCAATATCACAATATTTTTTAATTAAAGAAAAGCCACGACTATGATAATTAATTGCAAGGTATAGCAAGATGTGTAAATCTTGTTAAAAAATTGGCAAATATAGAGTTAAAAAGCCTCTCTAGAGAATTCTTCCTTCAAAATACTGTCTCATGTATCAGGAATGCAAGTAAGCTCTCCAATGTGGGGCCTATGTAGAGAGTAATGAAGAAATTTTCAAGGATCAATTGATGACCCAAATAGTCAATAATCCATCCTACATAGGCAGAGTTAGTGAAAAAGACTTCTAGTCAAGTCTAGTCAAGCTAAGGCTTGAATATAACAAGAAATCTGAACTATTCCTTGTTTAGTAGGTACAGAAAGAAATGGTTTGGAATTATTTTGCCTTTGGCTGGCTGACTTCCTCCAGGACTGCTTCTTAAAACAAGTGCAGAAAAGCAAAACAAAACACTTTAAAACTATTAATGGAAAAGTCATGGAAGGGGAAAGGACTAATACAATGATTTGCAAATGTAAATTATATTAAAAAAGATATCAATAGAAATTTCTCTGAAAACAATTGTTTCAGCAAAAGACAGAAAAAAAGATCAATGAATTAGGCATAAACTAGAAAAATGAATTTTAAAAGTCCAATTAAATGATAAATTAGAAATCCTGAAAACCAAAGAAGTTAATTAAATTTATTACTCATTATAATTTATTCTGAATAGTGACAAAATAATTGTTAGATTCCTGGAAGTTGTCATTTGAAGATTTCTTTTTGGAGGTGATCTGTGAATTCTTTCCATTTCAATTTTATTTTCTTGTTCAAGGATCTCTGGATAGTTATTTTTGATAACTTCTTGTAATATGATATCCAAGGTTTTTTCTTGATCATGGCTTTCAGGTGATCCGATAATTCTCAAATTGTCTCTCCTAGATCTGTTTTCTAGGTCAGCTGTTTTTTCAATAAGATATTTCATGTTTTCCTCTTATTTTTTCATTCCTTTGATTCTGCTCTATTGTTTTTTGATTTCTCATGAAATCATTAGTTTCTAGATGGTCAATTCTGATTTGTAGGAACTGATTTTCCTCTGTCAGTTTTTGGTTCTCCTTTTTCATTTGGCCCATTTCCTCTTGCATTACTTTCATTTCTTCTTACATCACTTTCTTTTCTCCTTGCATCACTTTCATTTCTCTATCTCACTTTTCCTCTGCCTCTCTTAATTTTTTTTTGAAGTCCTTTGTGAGTTCTTTCAGAATCTGTGTCCAATCCATATTTTTCTTTTGGACTTTGGGTCTATTTCCTTTGCTTTCACTGTCTTCTTCTGTGTCTGTACCTTGTTAATTGTTTCCAAAAAAATTCTTTAGGGTTAGGTGCTTTTTTGTTGTTTGCTCATTTTTCCTATCTAATTATAGATAGACTTGGGAGGATGATGTGATGGTCTGAGGCCTGAGAGCTCTGAGTGTCCCCTACTCCTTCTGATTCAGTTAACCCTTGAGATATTGATAGCTTCAAGACTTGCCTCAGGCTTAGGTATAAGCTTTTGATATCACTCTGATCTTGATCAGGTCAGGGGCTGGTCAAATTCTAGCCTCAGGCTTAGTCTCAAGTATTTGGGTTTGGTGTACTTGATCCAATCAGGACACCCTTGATTGTCTTGTCTTAGAGCTCAAGGCCCTGAGCTTTAGGCAAAAAGAATAGTACTTACTACTTAGTACTATCATTCACCCCAAAGTGTGAATTTTAAGTCCTTGTCCCAAGTCCAGACTAGAATTCCCTGGGCTGGGGCTCCAAACTTCTCCACAGGGGATATAGATTGGCTTTTACCTCTATTTGCTCAGGCAGGACCTCAAAGACTAGATGTGAGGTCAGGGTGTGAGGCTGGCTCTTGGCTTGCTCTTCCCTCCTTGCTACAGCTTCTTGCTGGATCTGTTCTCCTTTCACCCCAGTGCCCAGGATGTTTGTTGCCAATCTTTTGGGTTTTTCTTTTCTTAAAAGTTGCTTCATTCTTTCTCCACTTTGATTCTTTCACTCCTGTATTCCTTTTGTGGCAATATTTTAATCTTGGTCAGAAAGGATTCTCATGGTGGCATAGAGCTACTAAGGATTACTTGATATCTTGGCTCCCAAAATAATTATTAATTAAAGAGATTAATGAAGTTTAAAACATTAATAAATAAAACTAGTAATTTATTTCTTATTTAGAAAAACTAGTAAAAGATTAACATCTAATTTGATTTAAAGGGAAACCAAATTATCAAAACAAATGAATCTATGACAACTGAAGATTAAATAAACTATCTGAAACTATATTGTCCAATTATATCCAAATGAAACTAATGACCTAGATAAAGTGTATGAGGGAGGTGACTCAGAGGATAGAGCATAGGCCCAGAAATGTAAGGTCCTGGATTCAAATCCAGCCTCATACTCTTCCTAGCTGTGTGACACTTGGCAAATCTCTTAACCCCCACAGCCTATCCCTTACCACACTTCTGCCTTAGAACTGATACAAAGACAGAAGATAAGGGTTAAAAAAATATGAAGTGTACAAATATTTACAAAAATACAAAATACTGGGATGAGCAGAAAAAGAAAAAGATTTTTAAAACCCAGGCTACAATCTCAAGAGGCAGGGAGCAGTAGGAGAACTGGGCTTGGAGTAAAAAACACCTAAGATCAAAAATAACCTCAGATACTTGCCAGCTGTGTGACCCTTTACAAGTCATTTAATCACTGTCTGTCTCAATTTCCTCAGCTGTAAAATGAAGATAATCAGAGCACCTAACTCCTAGGGTGGCTGTTAATATCAAATAAGATAATATTTGTAAAGCATTTAGCAGAGTGCCTGATGCCTATGAAGTATTTAATAAATGCTTGTTTCCTTCCTTCCTTCAACAAATATTATTTTAATTACACATTTATTCTTCTATCCATAACTTTCTATACTGAACTGCTTCTGTTTCTGTCAGAAATTCTTAATCTTCTTTGTATAACAGACTTTAAGTTTGTCTGGTGAGGCTTATAGACTCTTTCTTAAAATAACAGTTTGTTTGGTTTATTAAATTTCACAAATAACAAAAATGCTAACTTTCAATTACAAGTTAGTGAAAATAAAAATATCATTTTTCCCATTCAGGTTCATGAAATCTATCCATGGATCCCTTATCCCCTACTTTATGCTGATTCTGATTATTAAAAATCTCTAGCAAATCAGCTTTTATTTTTAATTGTTTTTCTTTTAGCTGGAGCTTATGTCTACATAGTACTTTGAGTATACCATTACATTTGATCCTCCCAATTACCCTATGAGCCAGGCACAATGCTCACTCACCCCTACCCAGGTGGGACAGAAGTAGTTGCACAAGATGAACAGTAACCACAGATGGCATTACACTGTCTTCCCAACCTTTCCCCACAATGCACTCCTCTTCTAAATTACTGCCCAGAGCACTACCAGTCAGCCAGTTAATGTAGCATTTATTAAGCACCCACTATGCTACTAGTCACCCAGATTCACAACTGGGGGGCTATTTTCAATTTCCTTACCCCTCAGATCTGATTAACTGCCAGATCTTGTCCTTTTTACCTCCACCCCTCTCGTATCTCTTTTCTTCTCCTCTCACATGCTCACATGCATTTCACATGTTCTCTGGCCTAGGGCAGCAGCCGCACATTACGCCTAAAAGACTATTTTACAGAGAACTCATCCAGAGGTCAGAAGTGATACAAGGAAACGCTCAAGGTCTCTCTGAAAAACTTTAGTGTTGATTGAGACATGGAAGACACTGACATAGAACTATCCTGCATGGTGTGCTAGCATAAAAGAAAGTGCTGTGCTCTAAGAGCAAATAAAAATTGCAGTAGCTCAAAAGAAACATCAGATTCAAAAAACCAGATGTTTGTGTCATTTGTGCTACTTATGCCCGACATGTGACAGAGCCTTCTGAGCTCATGTTGGCCTGATCGGCCACAGTCCAGCACACTCTACACCGGTGATGGCAAACCTATAACACACGTCAACATTGACATGCGTAGACATTTTCGATGACACGCAGGAAGTATGGGGCCGCATGCCAAAGATGAAATATTTGTTGTAGTGTAATGTAGTGTAGACACTCTGTGCACTATAGATGACAATTCTACCTTTATTAATTTACTTATTTTGGTTTATTAAATACAGTTATATATTACAATTATACATTTTTGTTATTTAAACTATAAATATCATGAAATTATGGTGTTTTTTTCTCGAAGTGACACACCACCCAAGTTATGCTCAGTTTTTTGACGAATTTTGACATATCAAGCTCAAAAGGTTGCCCATCACTGTTCTACACCGACTTGATGTTTTCATGTCATTTTGGCCCTCTTCAAGTATGAAGGACAACAAGCAACGGTAACAGTCTAAGAATGGCTCTCCCTACCTTTAATCTTTCCCTTCTCCAATCTGCTATCTAAACAGATGCCAACAAGATTTAGAAAGAAAAATTCCATTTAAAATCACACTAAAAAAAAATAAAATATTTAGGAGTCTATTTGCCAAGACAAACACAGGAATTATATGAATGCAACCATAAAACTTTCCACACAATTAAAACTAGATCTAACAATTGGAAAAACATTAATTGCTGTTATATTTGTGGGAAGCTGTAAAATGCCAGTGGTCTGTAGCAATCAGGTCTCACTTACACCCACAGACAAGCTTGACTGAAGGGAGGGGTAGGATCTTGCTGAGTGCTCCTTCACTTTTTCCCCCTCCCACTAGGCAGTTAGAAAAACAGTTACTGAAAGATGATGGTGGTCAGACTTGTTAACTGCAGGGCCAGGTCAGTAACTTAGGAAAGGCTGAACTCCTAAAGATGATAACTTTCTTCAAACTATTCCCCCACAGGATTGAATAGGAGAAAATAGGAGAAGCTTGATGTCTTGAAGTTTTTAGGCAGAGGAAAGGTCTTACTTTGGGGCTATAAGGCAGGAGGAACTCAGCTTGCGGAAGTTGTGAGTATTTCCCTAAATATGACCAGGCACTGCTCCCAATTGACTAAAGGCTTAATGATATGTGGGGAAAGGAAGGAAGGGAGATCAAATAAAGATAGATAAGGTCTTGAAAGCCCTAAAACTTTTATGTCCAAGCAGCCCCTCCCCTCAAAGGGGAGAGGCAACTTGATTTCCTAGTTAGCTCTCAAAACCTCTAAATAATCTTCTCTTATATCTAAATAACTAAGTAAAGATAACTTTAATGTTGATTGAAGGTCAAATCAAGGTAAAGCAGATTGGCAACTAGGAACTAAAATGGCTTTCTTCAGATTCAAGCCTCTAGTCCAGGGGTTGGCAACCTTTTTGGCCGTGAGAGCCATAAAAGCCACATTTTTTAAAATGTAATTTTGTGAGAGCTGTACAGTGCTCACAGTGTGCGCTCCTGTGACAGCACCTGAAAAAAAATTGACTTTATGGCTCCTGCAGAAAGAGCCATATCTGGCCTTCAGAAGAGCCAGATATGGCTCGAGAGCCATACATTGCCAACCCCTTCTCTAGTCCCTCAAGAGCAATTAGGAATAGCATCCAGCAAACAGAGTGATCTGCTTGCTCCCTACCCAGGAACAAAATGCCCTTAACTGCCTTAAACTGCCCCGTCTCCCAGAGTTCTCGGGGCCCCTTGGAATACTGAGCTGTGGCTTGACCCCCTCTCTTGCAACTGGGATTCCACTCTGCAATTTCAATCTAACATTGCTCATGGTTAGGACAAGCTTACATAATAAAAATGACAATCTTACCCACTTATTCAGTGCCATACATATCAAACTACAAAGAAACTTTTTTACCTAATTAGAAAAAACTATAACAAAGTTAATTTGGAAGAATAAAAGATCAAGAATATCAAGGGAACCAATGCTACCAAAATTAGAAGGGAAGCAACAAATTGGGAAAAAAATCTTTCTAACAAAAAACTTGGACAAAGGTCTAATCTCTTAAATATATAAGTAGCTAACTCAATTGTACAAAAAAAAATCAAGCCATTCCTCAATTGATAAATGGACAAGGGACATGAATAGGCAATTTTCAGATAAAGAAATCAAAACTATCAACAAACACATGAAAAAGTGTTCTAAATCTCTTATAATTAGAGAAATGCAAATCAAAACAACTGAGGTACCACTTCACACCTAGCAGATTAGTTAACATTACACCAAAGGAAAGTGGTGAATGTTGAAGGGGATATGGCAAAATTGGGACATTGGTGCATTGCTGGTGGAGTTGTAAATTGATCCAACCATTCTGGATGGCAATTTGGAACAATGCCCAAAGGGCTTTAAAAGACTATATGTCTTTTGATCCAGCCATACCACTGCTTGGTTTATACCCCAAAGGGATAATAAGGAAAAAGACATACAAAAATATGTATAGCTGCGCTCTTTGTGGTGGCAAAAAATTGGAAAATGAGAGAATGTCCTTCGATTGGGGAATGGCTGAACAAATTGTGGTATCTGTTGGTGATGGAATACTAATCTGAAGGAAGGGGGCCTAGCAGTACCAGATATTAAACTATACTATAAAGCAGCAGTCATCAAAACAATATGGTACTGGTTAAGAGACAGAAGGGAGGATCAATGGAATAGATTTGGGATAAATGATGGTATATGATAAACCCAAAGATCCCAGCTTTTAGGACAAAAATCCACTATTTGAAAAAAGCTGCTGGGAAAATTGGAAAATAGTATGGGAGAGATTTAGGTTTAGATCAACATCTCACACCCTACACCAAGATAAACTCAGAATGGGTGAATGACTTGAATATAAAGAAGGAAACTATAAGTAAATTAGGTGAACAAAGAATAGTATACCTGTCAGATCTTTGAGAATTTCAAGACCAAGCAAGAGTTAGAAAAATTATAAAATGTAAAATAAATAATTTTGATTACATTAAATTAAAAAAATTTTTTACAAACAAAACCAATGCAACCAAAATTAGAAGGGAAACAACAAATTGGGAAAAAAAATCTTTCTAACAAAAACCTCTGACAAAGGTCTAATCTCTCAAATTTATAAGGAGCTAAATCAATTATACAAAAAATCAAGCCATTCCCCAATTGATAAATGGGCAAGGGACATGAATAGGCAATTTTCAGATAAAGAAATCAAAACTATCAATAAGCACATGAAAAAGTGTTCTAAATCTTTTTTAATTAGAAAAATGCAAATCAAAACAATTCTGAGGTACCACTTCACCTAGCAGATTGGCTAACGTGACACCAAAGAGAAGTAATTAATGTTGGAGGGGATGTGGCAAAATTGGGACATTAATGCATTGCTGGTAGAGTTGTAAATTGATACAACCATTCTGGGTGACAATTTGGAACTATGCCCAAAAGGCTTTAAAAGACTGCCTGCTCTTTTATCCAGCCATACCATATCTATGCCGGGTTTATACCCCAAAGAGATCATAAGGAAAAAGACTTGTACAAAGATATTTATAGCCACACTCTTTTGGGTGGCAAAAAATTGGAAAATGAGGGGATGCCCTTCGACTGGGGAATGGCCGAACAAATTGTGGTATATGTTGGTGATGGAATACTACTGTGCTAAATAATGAATAATGAACTGGAGGAATTCCATGTGAACCAGAATGACCTCCAGGAATTGATGCAGAGTGAATAGAGCAGAACCAGGAGAACCTTATATACAAAGACTGATACATTGTGGCACAATCAAATGTAATGGATTTCTCTTTTAGAAGCAATGCAATGATCCAGGACAATTCTGAGGGACTTAGAAAAAAAGAATGCTGTCCACATCCAGAGAAATAACTGTGGGAGCAGAAACACAGAAAAAAAAACAATTGCTTGATCACATGGGTCATTGGGGATATGATTGGGGAGATAGACTCTAAATCAATGATTCCCAAAGTGGGCGCCACCGCCCCCTAGTGGATGCTACAGCGATCCAGGGAGGCGGTGATGGCCACATGTGCATTTATCTTTCCTATTAATTGCTATTAAAATTTTTCAAAATTTATTTTCAGGAGGTTAGGTAATATTTATTCTAGGAAAAGGGCGGTAGGCCAAAAAAGTTTGGGAACCATTGCTCTAAATGATCACCCTAATACAAATATTAATAATATGGAAATAGGTCTTGATCAATGACACATGTAAAACCCAGTGGAATTGCACATGGCTAAAGGATGAGGGAGATGGGAGGAGGGGAGGGAAAGAACATGAATCATGTAACTATGGGAAATTTTTCTTAATTAAGCAATCAAATATAACTTAAATAAATAAATAAATGAGCAGCTGACAAAATAACTTTCCAACAGTGCAGATCTGTTTATGTCATGCCCTTCTCACCCCTCCCCCAAATTCATTCTAGGATTAACTATTATGTGACCTTCAGTTTGTGATGTTTTTATTTCCCCCTTTTGAATATATTTTACATTGTATATAAGTATTATTCCAGTAGTATATGTATATAATTTTTTTAAACCCTTACCTTCTATCTTGGGATCAATACTGATTATTGGTTCCAAGGCAGAAGAGCAATAAGGGCTAGGCAATTGGGTTTAAGTGACTTGCCCAGGGTCACACAGTTAAGAAGTATCTGAGGCCACATTTGAACCCAGGACTTCCCTTCTCCAGACCTGACTCACTATCCACTGAGCCATTTAATTGCCACCAGTACATATATATAATTTTTTTAACATTTATTAATAATCATTTTTAACATGGTTACATGATTCATGCTCCTACTTTCCCCTTCACCCCCCGCTCTTCCCCCACCCATGGCTGATGCACATTTCCACTGGTTTTGTCATGTGTCCTTGATCAAGACCTATTTCCAAATTGTTGGTGGTTGCATTGGTGTGGTAGTTTCGAGTCCACATCCCCAATCATGTCCACCCTGACCCATGCGTTCAAGCAGTTGCTTTTCTTATATGTTTCCTCTCCTGCAGTTCTTCCTCTGAATGTAGGTAGCGTTCTTTACCATAAATCCCTCAGAGCTGTCCTGGGTCATTACATTGTTGCTGGTACAGAAGCCCATTACATTCGATTTTACCACAGTATGTCAGTCTCTGTGTACAATGTTCTTCTGGCTCTGCTCCTTTCGCTCTGCATCAGTTCCCAGAGGTCTCTCCAGTTCGACTGGAACTCCTCCAGTTTGTTATTCCTTTTAGCACAATAGTATTCCATCACCCGCATATACCACAGTTTGTTCAGCCATTCCCCAATTGAAGGACATACCCTCCTTTTCCAGTTTGTTGCCACCACAAAAAGCGCAGCTATAAATATTTTCGTACAAGTCTGTTTATCTATGATCTCTTTGGGGGTACAAACCCAGCAATGGTATGGCTGGATCAAAGGGCAGGCATTCTTTTATAGCCCTTTGAGCATGATTCCAAATTGCCAGCCAGAATGGTTGGATTAGTTCACAGCTCCACCAGCAATGCATTAATGTCCCAATTTTGCCACATCCCCTCCAACATTCATTGCTCTCCCCTTCTTTCATTTTAGCCAATCTGCTAGGTGTGAGGTGATACCTCAGAGTTGTTTTGATTTGCATTTCTCTAATTATTAGAGATTTGGAACACTTTCTCATGTACTTATTGATACTTTTGATTTCTTTACCTGAAAATTGCCTATTCATGTCTCTTGCCCATTTATCAATTGGGGAATGGCTTGATTTTTTATACAATTGCTTTAACTCCTTGTATATTTGAGTAATTAGACCCCTGTCAGAGTTTTTCGATATAAAGATTTTTTGCCAATTTGTTTCCCTCCTGATTTTGACTACATTGTTTTTGTTTGTACTACA
>NC_058132.1:149271800-149369611 GCF_016433145.1 Gracilinanus agilis
CCAACAATTTGGAAATTGGTCTTGATCAAGGACACATGACAAAAGTAGTGGAAATGCGCATTGGCCATGGGTGGGGGGAGTGTGGGGGGGGGGTGAAGGGGATAAGAGGAGTATGAATCAGGCAACCATGTTAAAAATGTATATTAATAAATGTTAAAAAAAAAAGAGTTGCCTTAGAAACAGACTGACAGATGAGCATTTCCTTTCCTTTGGCCCCCTTTTGCCTATCACTGGACTAGACCAAAATATCCCTAGCAGAGACACTACTTTCACCTCCCCATATTCCACTAAATCCCAACAATCTCTACACTATATCAAACCATCATCCCCATCTCTACACTACACCTCCCTGCTTGGACTCTGCCCCCTAAACTACTACTTCCCCCCAAACTTTGGACTCTCTCCTCTAAACCAACCCTTTCCTCCACACTTGGACTCTGCCACAGGACACTGACCTCTGAGAGGTGAGTTTCCATCTTATCTTCCCTGGAACCAGACCACCACATCACTTTCTCCATCTCCATACTATTTCCAAGTGATATTCTACTTCATAGCTCTTTACTATGTGCTGTCTGCCTCAATTACAAAATGTAATCTATTTGAAAGGTAAGAATTGTCTTGGTTGCTTATATTTGTAGCTATATCTCTAGTTAGGACACTTCTTAGTATATAGTAAGCATTTAATGAATGTTTTATCTTATCTAATCCTTAGCTTTAAAATGGCTTACTTGCTAGAGAAGGCCTTTTCTTAAGGCTGTAGCTTTTAGGTTACAAACTATATATAAGAAGCCTGACTTTTCACCTTGTAATTCTTTCCTTCAAAGCAGTAGTATCCCATCCCACCCTACCTAGTTGGTTCTGACCTTTTGCCTGCTTTTACCTAATAATACCTAATCTGATCATCAAGCATAGACCAAACTCACTGACTCAGCACTCATAACCCACTGCCACCAACATGTTAGCATAATAATATGAACTGCAAAAGAAAAGCCTGTCTTGGACTTCTACCTGAGGAAGTGTTAACTCATTACAGTTCAAAAAAACAAGGAGCTCCGATTCTTAAGAATTGGTCAGTTAATCAAATCCTTCATGCTACAGGTGGGGATACAAGAGCCCAGAGACTACTGCAAGATAGTGGAAAAACAGGGTGCATTGGAATTCAGGTCTCCTAAGTCCCAATTCAACTGTTTCTCTTACCTGTATACCATTAGAGTCAAACTCAAATAGAAATGGCAGACCACTAAATCTATAAAGATCCCTAAAGGCTACATATTGACTTAGAAAAGCACAAACTAATATGTATATTCTATTGTATTTTTAAAAATGTGTTCAATATTTCCCAATTACATTAATTTAGTTGGCATTAGCAGTTCCAGATGTCAAACTATATTACAAAGTGATAATCATCAAAACAATCTGGTACTGGCTAAGAAATGAGTGGGCAGACTAGGTACATAATAACACAGTAGTTAATGACCATAGTAATCTAGAGTTTGATAAACCCAAAGATTCGAGCATTTGGGACAAGTACTTACTATATGACAAAAATTGCTAGGAAAACTGGAAAGCGGTTTGGCAGAAACTAAGCCTAAACCAGCATTTTACATTATATACCAAGAGAAAGGTAAAAATGGATAAATGATATGACATAAAAAGAGATAACATAAATTAGGGGAGCATTGAAAAATGAACCTCTCAGATCTATGGAAATGGGAAGAGTTTATGACCAAACAAGATAGGAGAGAATTACGAGAAATAAAATAGATATAATTTTGATTACATGAAATTGAAAGGCTTTTGCACAAACAAAACTAATGCAGCCAAAAATCAATGGACAACAGGAAATGGGAGGAGGTGGGGATTTACAGCAAGTTTCTCTCATAAAGGCCTCATTTCTCAAATATATAGGAAGTGAGCCATATTTATAAAAATAAGAGCCATTCTTCATAAATGGTCAAAATGATAAATGATCAAAGAATATGAACAGGCCATTTTCAGAAGAAGAAATTAGAGCAGTGGTTCCCAAACTTTTTTGTCCTACCACCCCCTTTCCAGAAAAAATATTACTTAGCCCCCTGGAAATTAATTTTTTTAATTTTAATAGCAATTAATAGGAAAGATAAATGCACCTGTGGCCATCACTGCCCCACTGGATCACTGCAGCACCCACCAGGCGGCAGTAGCACCCACTTTGGGAATCACTGAATTAGAGCTATCAATTGTCACATAAAAATACTCTAAATTATTACGGATTAGAGAAATACAAATTAAAACAATTCCTAGATACTACTTCATACCTTGGCTAACATGACAGAAAAGGAAAATGAAAAATGCTGGAGGTGATGTGGAAAAATTGGGACGCTAATGCCCTGTTGGTGGAGTTGCAAACTAGTCCAATCATTCCAGAAAACAATCTAAAGCTATGCCCAAAGTGCTATAAAACTTTGACCCAGTAATACCACTAGTAGTAGGTCTGTGTCCCAAAGAGATTTAAAAAAAAAAAAAAAAGGAAAAATAACCAAGTCGTACAAAACCATTTATAGCAGCGGGGGGGGGGGGGGGGGGGAGGGGCAAAGAACTATAAATCAAGAAGATGCTCAACAATTGGGGAATGACTGAACAAGTTGTGGTATATGCTTGTGATGATGGAATACTGTTGTATTCTAAGAAATGAAGAGCAAGATGGTTTCAGACAAATCTGGGAAGATTATGTGAATTCATGCAAAATAAAATGAACAAAACCAGGAGAACACTGTACATAGAAGCAGCAATATTGTAAAAATGATCAGCAGTGAAAGTCTTAGCGATGCTAATCAAAACAATGATCCAAGACAATTCCAAAGAACTCATGATGAAAAATGCTATCCCCCTCTAGAGAGAGAAATGATAAAACTCTGAAGACACACTGTTAATTTCTTGTTTATTCTTCAGGTGTTTTCAGCTATATCTGACTCTTCATGACCCCATCTGGGATTTTATTGGCAAAGATACTGGAGTGGTTTGCCACTTCTTTATGAGGAAATTGAGACAAATAGGGTTAATTGACTTGCCCAGGGTTACAGGGCTAGTAAGTGTTTGAAGCCACATATGAACTCAGGTCCTTCTGACTATAGGCCCAATACTCTATCCATAGCATCACCTAGCTGCCCCATACTTTAAATTTTTTATCTTTATTGTTTTATTTTGGTTTTTTTTCTGTTACAACATGGCTAATATGGAAATATGTTTAGCATGACTTCACATATGTAAACCATAACAAATTGCTTGCCTTCTCAAAGACAGGGCAAAGAAAAGTAAGGAAGAGAATATAGAACTCAAAAAATGTTTTAAATGACAGTTTAAATTACATGTAATTAGGAAATATTTAATTAAATATATAAGAAAAGATATTTTTTTAATTTAGCAAGGCAGTACTTGAGTACTGCAGGCAACAATGTAACCTTCTGGCTGCTCTATTGTGACTATCCTAGCTAACTGGAGATGATAGCTCATTTAATTCTTCCTTACAAATATTATCTTATCATGATGAGCACAATTGGTCAATTTGTACAAGCTATCTATTTTTTTTATAACTTTTTTTTTAATTTTTTTTTTAAACCCTTAATTTCAGTGTATTGGCTCCTAGGTGGAAGAGTGGTAAGGGTGGGCAACGGGGGTCAAGTGACTTGCCCAGGGTCACACAGCTGGGAAGTGGCTGAGGCCGGGTTTGAACCTAGGACCTCCTGTCTCTAGGCCTGACTCTCACTCCACTGAGCTACCCAGCTGCCCCCAAGCTATCTATTTTTAATAAATAAGTAAAACTCAGACTCCCCTCACTTCAGTGTAGTGATATCCCTGGGTTCTCAAAGATCATGTCATCAGAAACAAGCCCTGAAAGTTTCTATTGAAATGATAAAACCTGGTGACAAATGGCACCTGCTGTCTGAGAACCACCTAACCTAGTACAGAGAAGCTTATAACTAGTGGGCTGGATTCACCAAGCCACAAAATATGGAAAACAGAAAATGGCTTTCAATCCTGTCAAGGTCCCTTTTGCTATTGCCACAAAGATGGCAAAGGCAGTAAAGGAGACAATCTTATATGTACATGATTCTTAGTACCACTAGTCTGTGTGTTATTATTCTAAGTGTGTGATCCTTTTTTTTCAATGACCAACAAGCTGTCACATCCTTTAAGAAACTGAACTCCAATCAATATGGATATCACTAAGTGAACCAAAAAATGGAAGCAAGCTACCATCACATAAATACTGATATTAAGTGACTACAATATAAAACATAGGAGAACAGAACAAAAATATATGTATATTTTTTTAGAACAAAAATATTTTGCAAAATATAGTTCAGGCTTAAAAAATGAAAAAGAACAAAGGTTTATGGAAAACTAGATGGTATAGTGGATGGTGGTCTGGATTTGGCAACAGGAAGACCTGAATTCAAATCCTGCCTTAGACATTTCCCATGTGACCCAGGGCAAGTCACTTATTCTGTAGTGTTTTGTAAACTTCAAATGCAAATTATTAACTATTTGATGACCTCTATTTTATATCATGATTATGTTAGGAAAAAAGATAAGACATTGGACTTAATGAACACCAAACATCACACACACAAAAAAGAAATTATTTGCATATTAACAGATAACAAAAAATTAGTTATTAATGTGTTGGACATTTATAAATCAAAATGTGTGTAATCAGGCAATTACTGGCCAATTAAAGTCAAAAACATCATATCAGAAAAGCAGAACCAGAAGAACATTATACACAGTAACCTAAACACTGTGAGACAATCAAATGTAATTGACTTTGCTACCAAAAGCAATGTAATGATCCAGGATAATTCTGAGAGACTTATGAGAAAGAATGCTATCCACATCTAAAGAACTGTGGGAGTAGAAATGCAAAAGAAAATATATGATGTATGACTTGTTTAGATATTAAATTTATGGTTGAACTAAATATAAGAGAATTGCCGATTTAAAAATTAATACAGCTCAAGTCAAAATGACTTTTTAGCAGCTTTATTTACAAAAAAGAGAGAAAGAGTGAAAGTAGAGAAATGTAAAAGGAGGATAAAGAAGATAACTAACCTAACACACTAAATATTTGCTCTGGCCCTGGTTCCATTCTGGCAGGGCTAGTTAACCCCAGTCGGAGGGCCCAGTGATGAATCAAAACAAGGGTTTCACCCACATGGCTTTCTCTGAGAGGGAGGCCTCTCTGGTGCTAATCTCTCCAGAAGGGTTAGCTTTTTTCACTCACCCAATCCAAAGTCCAAAGGGAAAAGATCCAAGAGTAGTCTTACCAGAAGCAGTTCAAGTTGCCAGCTCCAAGATGCTTCAAGCTGAAGATTCCTGCCAAAGGCTGAAGACCCCCTTGGACAGGAAGTCCATCATCTTTTATAGTCCCTTTTTTACATCACTTCCTGTCCCTTCCTTCACTTTGCGGGATCAATTGCAGTCTTTAAATTTGCTTAAGGTGTGTTACAATTAAAAATAATAAAGACTGATATAAATATATAAATTAGTATTTTAATTAAAGCCATGCTGATAGAGATAAATCATTAGACCATGAGCCAGTAAGAATTCAAAACTGCCGCCTCCTCCATTATTATTACCTCTCCTCTCTTCCCTGCCTGCTAGCCAAAGAGGGAGAGACTACTTTCGATTCTCTCATTTAAACTGTCCTCTGCGTGGTGACGCAGGCATTCCCATGCCCAAAGAACCGGAAACAGAAACCCATTGGACCACGGGAAATGTAGTTTGATAATTCCCACGTGTCCATAGAAAATATATATATACTTTTAGATGGCATTTCCCAAATTCCAATTAACAGGGGGCAGTCAGTCACTTCTGGAGGTGTTACTCACTTTAGTATGTGATTTTTGAACCATTAAGTAGGGGTATCTTTGCTTTTGTTTGATTAAATTTAAAAGTAGGCAAGGGGAAAGTCAATCCCATCTTCACACTTGTTTATATGGTTATATGATTTGGGGTTTTGGTTTTAAAAGATTACAAAAATGAATAATATGGAAATAGGTGTTGAATGATAATACAGGTATAACTTAGTGGAATTGCTTGTCAATTCCTGGAGAGGGAAAAGGTGAGGAAGACAAGAAGAATCTTGTAACTATGGGAAAAAAATTTTTTTTAAATCATATCAGCAGAAAAGTTAAAGATAAGAAAATAAAAGTTTCATCAAGACCTATTCACACAAGTTGTTCATATTATTTTTTAAATGAGAAATAAACTTCACCATGAGTTATCATCTCTTCCTACAAAATTTCAATGTGTACAGCAATAACCACAACAAACAAGCTCAAAGAACCTAAGAAGTGACTAAGTCGGCAAATGAATTCATTTGCAGACAATTTCATAAAAGGACAGTGGGAAATAACAGATAACTGTATTGTTCCATGACAGAACAAAAAGCAAGGAATAAGAAAACAAGATTGTAGAAGAATCTGGCGTGAAATTCAAAGTCAGATCTCTTCAAGAACATTTGTAAAGGAACTGAAAAGGAGGACCAACATGGAAAATAGAACAGATTTGTTAGCATTTCTATAACAAAATATCTTCATCATCAATGACAGTAAAACCACCACACTAGGACAGTTTAGTTCCCAATGTTGTGTATGAAGTAGAATGGCATTAAATAGTTGAATAATACCAGTTACTCATTACCAATATGCAATAATAACCAATGTACAATATAAAATACCAATAAAACACATAGAAGAAAGCCATGCTGGGGGGCAATTTTGAAAGTACTTAAGTAATGATTTTTAAGGAATCCATAATAAATTACTAACAATAATAGCTAGTATTTATGTGGCACTTTAAGGTTTGCAAAGCACTTTACAAATATTGTCTCATTTGATCCTTCAAACAACTCCGCAAAGTAGATTATGCTTTTATTCCCACTTTAAAGATTAAGAAAGTAGAACTGAAAGAGAGGTCTGTGACTGCCAAGAATCATACAGCAGTTGGCATCTGAGGCTGGATTTGAAGTCAGATCATCCTAGTAAGTCCATTGCTATAGACCCAAGATGTTCAGCTACACTAGTTTTGTTACATAAAATTTTCATAAGAATAAGCTACCCTTTTATCTAAGATGTTCTTGATGGAAATAAGAAGGCAACAGACAACTTTTGAAAAATGACTTTCTAGAACAGATCATATCTTATTTTTTTTAATTTTATAAAAATCAAATGAACATTTTAATTTACAAAAAGAAAAGAGAAACATAGGAGAAACTGTTAAGTAGTTTGGTTTTTTAAAAGTATTTATTAAAATCAACACGACAGCAATGCTGCCCACCGCTATCATTTTCTAAACTTAATTCTACTTTCTTCTGTGATTTTTAATGCCTCATTGGTACTCCTTTCTTTTTCTCCTTTTTTTCTACGTCACTAATGTTAACCACCAAGAGGCAGCTAAGTGACTTGGTGGATAGAGTGCTCAGCCTGCAGGCAGAATTGACCGAAGTTAAAATCCAACCTCAGACACTTACTAGTGGGGTAACCCCAGGCAAGTCATTTAACCTCTGTTTGCCTTAATCCACTAGAAAAGGAAACCGCAAACCATGCCAATATTTTTGCCAAGAAAATCCCCTGGAAAATATTGGGGTGTTACTGTCCACAGGGTCATGAAGAGTGAGACATGACTTAAGGACTGAAAAAACAATACTCCCACCAGGGAGATTGGATAGAGAGGGGCCCTGAAATCAGGGAGATTTACTAGATGCATGACCCTGGAAAAATCACTTAATCTCTGCTTCAGTTTCCTCAACTGTAAAATAGGTATAATAATGAGCACCTAGTTCCCAGAGTTGTTGTGTAAGGTAGTAGGTACTTATGTAACATGGAAAATGGCAGGGTGGAATTCCTGCAAGATACAGGGTCAAGCCACTTAAACGCCATTTCCTTCCTTCCTCATAACAAGCAAGTACAGTCAAGCATTGATAATTTGATCGAAAATAGATGTCCCATCCAACACATCTCTGCTCAAAGACTGTTGAAAGCGTTCTGAAGTCTTTTAGAGTTATATTTACATTATTTGTGATCATCATATAATAAAATAGTCTTCTGGATCTGATCATTTTATTCTGAATAAGTTCAAACAAGTCTTTTCCCATTTCTCCAAATCTTATCATTTTTGCTATTTATTAGAATTAAGTTCACATACCATCATTTGTTCAGCCATTACAACAAAAAGGGCTACTATTAATACTTTTATACGTATGGGTCCTTTCCCTATTTTTTATCTCTTTGGGATACTACCTATTAGTGGGAGCTCTGTTTCACAAGTTATATATTATTTAGTCCTATTATATTTTTGTTTGTTGATAATAAAAACATGTGATGCATTAAGGCAAAATGTAGCTGAAAATGGAGCTTTTCTTCCAACAAGGAATATGTTAAGATTATACAAGATCCCTTGAAAAATATAACCATAGAAAGAATTCTCTAATCATCAGTATCAAGCTAAGCATAAAACAGGGAAATATGCTGAAACATTTTTACTACAGTTATAAAACATGTCATACACAAAATTCAAATGGAAAGACCAAGGCAGGGGTCCTCCAAATGTTCCAGTTTGAGGATCATATTATGCTGATTAGATCAAACCCCAGAGCATTCATTACAACACTACCCCAATTAAATTTGGTAAGATTCACAGCCACTTAAAATAAATCAAATAATCCATACAAGGAAAAGCCAAAGGGATAGAGAATGTGGATCATTCAGGTATAACTTCAGGTAAAGACAGCCTGAATGGGTCTACACGTGACTATAAATTGTACAGAGACTAAACAAAAATCAGGAATTGGACCCTGAATTTAAGAAATTCCCAGAAAGGGAACAGACTAGATTAGGTTTGGAAAACTACTATGTTTTTAAAAATACTAACTACCTCTTTGTTAATACAAGATATCTTAAAGCTTGAATGCTCTAAAAGTTCATTAAGACGTTTGGAACACCTTGTATGTATGTATGTGTGTGTGTATCCTGCAGTGATGCATTATGATTATGATTCATGGAATTAGATCTGTAAAGAATTGCATATATTGGTAAACCAAAAAATAAGAGAGATTTACTGTGAAAATAAGTAGAGGATAGCATATAGAACCAATGATTGCTTGTGCACCAGTGACATAAAGATACCATTGTGCGGAGTGAGAAATTAGTGTGTTTTCCTCAAGTTATTAATAGTTATTAATTAGTCAAAGTAATAGTGAGTTAGTAAAGCTGGTCCCTCCCCACTCCCATCCTTCTCCCTATAAGACAAGAATCCCAACCCCATCCCCCTCCTTCTTCAAGCAGGACAAAAGTCTTACTGCTTTATGTGTTTTGGTTTGAAGTCTTTTGGACCCCATCATTATGGGGCAAGTATCCCATACTGATCTGTTCTTAGACCCTGAAAGTATCCATTGATTAAATTTGGGGTATCCTTTTGTTTTAGAAGTCTCTCCCATTGTATCCCAGGTAGTCAACCCCAATGGCTGGAAAGATCCTCACATCAGCCCTCCCAAATAATCCAGTCCTGAACTCCTCCTCTCTTTATATAATATTATGGTTCTTTTTTTCTGGATTAAAACCTTTTTCTGTAACTCAATCTCTGTTCGATGATCTGAGACATGGACACATCTCTCTCTGTAAATTTTTAGGGGCATTTATCTTAGGTCAATGACTTGAGGCAGTGCCACACATTTCTCTCAATAAATACATTTCATTTTAAAGATGTTTTTTTTTTCCTCAGTCTTTTTGAATAGTGGCTAAAGAGGATGTACCTTGATATTTTCAAGGCCCCCTTAAATTTCTACTTCACACCATCAAGGAAATTAGAAAAGGAGGAAGTTTTATCATATAATATGAATAAGAAACAAGAGATGAAGAGGCTGATAACAATAGCTACTTTATAATGTCTACTATTTGTCAGGTACTATGCTAAACATTTTACAAGTATTTTCTCATTTGATGCCCACAACAATCCCGGAAGGTAAGTTCTTTTATTATCTCCATTTTTACAAATGAAGAAACTAAGGCAAGCAGAGGTTAAATGACTTGTCCAAGATCACACTGCCAGAAGACATCTGAGGCCACCAATACCTTCCATACTCCAAGCACAGTTCTTAATCCACTGCCATTTAGTTGTCCTTGGGCTGGATATTTCAACGAAATTACAGAAAGCTTAAAAGTCTAAGGAAGATCTTTAGAAAAACTTTCTAGCTGGGGAGTGCTGGAGTCAGCTTGAACCAACTCAGACCAACTGTTAAGTTTTCAATGTGAGCATTTCCATCTCAGAAATTGGTACCAGACAAGTCAGGGTTTTTGGAAGAGAATTTCTCTCTCCGTTATTTTGCTTTGTTAATATCACCAGTCAGTGGGTCAAAAGCCACTAAGTAGATTCAGATATAGATAGCCCTCAGAGAAAGGGAGTTAAAGGAAGCCAGGAACCAATGAGACAGGAAACTGATTCCATAGGCACTGCCCCCTCCTGGGTGGCCCAGGCAAATTAGAAAACTATGGTTGGTTCCTGAGATGGGATGTGTGAGAGCTAGTGGGTGGAGAAAGCTGCTTATGAAGGGAAACCCAGGAGCCTGCAGAGGTCTTCTGGCTGGCGTGTGGAGGCTGAAGGAACTCTTGGTGGCGGTGAGTTTCAATCCATCATAGTGGCCAATAGGGTAGTAAGATAAATGCCTCTCTACCTCTTTCCTACCTTTCCCTCTCTTTACTATTCCTACTTTGAGGTAATAAAGTTATTAAAGTTACTAGCATAAGTTTAATTATTACAGGGCTTAATTTATTGTTTTGTTGAATGTCTTAGGGAAGGATTAGAGGAAAATGTTAATAATGCAGATTAAACTTAAACGTGTATCTAAGTGTACATTCTCCATGATACTAGAACCAACCTTTACTGACACACCTTTACTGATATACCTGGGAGGCACTGGGTAGATTTTCTATAGAAGATATATTAAAAAATCATAGGCAAGTATATCATCAGAGGAGAAGGAAGAAGATAGCTTACAATCTGTAACACCTCACTTAAGTCCACACAACTGGACCTGTGAGAAGATTTTTAAATTTTATTTTCTTTAATATTATGAAAATATGTAGGTGTTATTTAAATAGTTTTAAATTTTAAATTTATTTATTTTAAATTTTACTAATTCCTAAAAGCAAGTGTTTCTCTTTTTCCCCTATGAGTCATAGAATATCAAAGGTCACTTCCCACAAACTCCCAGAGCAAAAAGACCCTTTACCAAGTTTCAAAGCCCCTTTCAGATGTAAATCTATCTTTCTTTGATCCAAAAAAGTGGTCATTTTAGGACATTTTTGGATTTAATACAAACTATTCTATGAGCAGCCTGAGTGCCAAGGTTGGAGTTAGGAAGACTCATCTAATATTAAAACAATTATTAACAGTTCTGGGCAAGTTTGTTTGCCTTAGTTCCTCATCTACAAAATGAGCTTGAAAAGAAAAATGGCAAACCAAACCCCAACTGCATTCAAGAAGAGTCAGATAGAAGTCAACAACCACCAAAAGTGCTTACTATGTGCTGTGCTAGATACTGCTTTCCAAATATCTCATTTGATCCTCACAACTCGGGGAGGTAGGTGTAATTATTATCTCCATTTTACAAAATATATTTCCTCAATGCAATTAGCAAAAAGGGGAACAAAACTTCATTTCCAGAATCTTCTATACAGCAAAAATAAGTGATAAGAAAAAATATATATTCTTTAAATTTTCTACCAAATTTCCAAACATTTCTAAAAGAAAACCTGGTTGAAGCATTTGCTATGCAATTCAACCCAAGCACTCTTTTGATAATATGGTACAATTATGGTAAAAAAAAAAAAAATATGTGGGTGCGTTCTTAAAAACACCAATTACAATTGGGTCTAGGATTGTGAGTGAGTGTAAGAGTAGTCTTGGGTATATCTCGCCAATAAAGGAAATAAGAACTTATTAAGCACCTACTTATTAAGTGGGTGCTAAGCCTTTTACAAACATCTTATCTGAACCTAATAATAAGTATTTATTAAGCACTTATTATGTTCTGGTACCATGCTAAGCCCTTTACAAACATTATCTCATTTAATCTCCACAACAACCCTCAGAGATATGTACTATCATCATTCTCCACATTCACACAGCTATGTCATATAAGTGTCTAAGGCAGAATTTGACCTGGCATCTTACATTTTTCTGAAAGGACAAAAATTATAGATGATTTGGATAAAGGAAAAAGTCAAATTTAAAGACATTTTGTATTTACTGTCCTTATTAAAAGTGTGTTTCCTGAAAAGAATTTAAACTCCTTGTGAGCAGGATCAGTTTGTAAATTCTGTGAGCCCAACACCAGGATGTGGATTAAATTACAAACTGCAAGGTTGTGTACAGCCCAGACAGCAGCACCCCTTCTTGCGAAAAATGAGGTTTGTTCTCTCCTCCCAGAAATCTCTTCGGGCAAGTCTCGTTTTCCTTTGGCTATTAACGAGTTGATCCCATTCTTTGGAATTCTATCACTCAGTTAACATCTCATCCCTAATTAAAACCTCCTCTTTAAGGCCCAAAGTCACAAAAATCCAGAGAGAACCACAAAAGATTGGGGGGTGGGGAGGAAGCGTGCTACTCACGTGGGCGAGCGAGGCCTTAGTTCTGTCAAGCCTAACCTTTCAGGAAACTCCGAGGCTCCAGAGATGACAGTAAAAGAATACGGCGAACACAGGGTGTGAAGTACAGGTACCCATAGAGGGGCCTTTTTCATCTGGGTTGCAAGCCAGGGAGTCACATGGTTCTCTCTGGGCGGGCTCTCACTACTGAGCATGCCTAGCAGGAAGCCCGCTCCACCCAAGTGCAAATTGGGAGGGATTATTAATTCATTTTTCCCTTGCCTACTGCCTTTCATTTCCCATGATTCAAGGCAGCTAAGGCGCAGCCATGTTTTCAGCTGTTTATGGGATCTCAGACACTGGGTTGTCCAGATCTTCAGTTGCTGGAAAGAACTTAGAAGCATTCAGAAATCTGGAAAGCAGAGTAGCTCTCATTCTGGAGACTGAAGATTAATTCTTCTTTAATGAATGAGAAGGCTGTGTGTCCAAATCTAAATCTGATCTTTAAAAGGTCTGCCAAAGAAAAGCAGATGGACTGAAACTTTACAAAAGAAATGAAGAGGAAGCCCTTGGGGTAAATGCTTCAACTATATGCTCCACCTACAATTCTGGGTTTATTACACACAATCCAGTCTTCTTTCCCCATATTTCAGCCAAACTATCCTGTTGTCCTTCGGAATTCTGCATTCACTCCCTAGCTTCTTTGAAATTCCCTTTGCCTACAAATAATTTACCCACATGCCCTCTTGCCTACAAGATGCTATCTCCACTTTTGTATTCTTTTCTTTCAAGTTTCATCCAATGAGGAACCTCAGATCCCTAAGTTGGTAGCATATCTTCAAAAGATCTGATATTTATCTAATAATACCACCACCTAATATGTGTTATGGTGGTAACACAAACCAAAGTCTTCTCTAGGATAAACTCCCTGGTTCCTTGCCCCATTACTTTAATAATTAACCCTCATACAATGTGTTCACTAGGCCTCTCACTATTGTACTTCTCTCCTACTTGCAGTATCTTGTCTATGTCCTTCTTAAAATGTGCTACACAGAGGGCAGTGGGTAGCTCAGTGGATTGAGAACCAGGCCTAGAGACCAGGTTCTAGGTTCAAATTTGACCTCAGACAAATTTTCCGTCACCCCTTTTTAGGGTTTTCTTGGCAAAGATACAGGAGTACTCTGCCAATTCCTTCTCCAGCTAATTTTACAGCCAAGGAAACTGAGGCTAACAAGTTAAGTGACTTGTCCAATATCCCACAGCTAATGTCTTAGACTTGATTTGAACTCAGGTTTTCTGACTTCAAACCCTCATTACTGTGAAACCTAGACAGTCTACCAGCATCATGTCAAAAATTTGAACAACTTCCATTCTAATTATCTTGGGAAGATTCTGAAGCTCACATGGAAAGATAAGGTATGCAACACTGAGGTCCTCTCTCAAACTAAATTGCCAGTCATTCAAACTCTATTGCAGAGAATGGGACTCATATGGGCTGGCTATTCAGCTCTTTTTACAGAAAATTCCCACAAAGCAAACACTGACATAGAGGACAGAAGAAATGGTACAAAGACGGGTCTATCTCAGTGGTTCCCAAACTTTTTTGGCCTGCCGCCCCCTTTCCAGAAAAAAATATCACTTAGCCCCCTGGAAATTAATTTTTTAAAAATTTTAATAGCAATTAATAGAAAAGATAAATGTACCTGTGGCCATCACCACTCCCCTGGATTGCTGCAGCACCCACCAGGGGGCGGTGGCACCCACTTTGGGAATCACTGATCTATCTGAAGAACTGGGATCAATTGTGAGAGATGGAAAGTGCTTACACAGTTGTGAATCCTATAAATATGAAAAATAATAAAGGCTGTAATAATAATATATATTAGTATTTTAATTAAAGCCATGCTGATAGATAAAGTTATTAGACCACGTGCTTGTAAGAATTCAAAATCGCCGCTCCAGTCATTATTACCTCTTCCTGAGTCTGCTGGCCAAGAGACCACTCCCACCTAACCCAGGAGATTATAAACTCTTCCCTGCGTGGAGACGTAGGTGTCCCCATGCCCAAAGAACCGGAACCGGAAACCCGTTGGACCATGGGAAATGTAGTTTGATACATTTCCCAAATTTCACTTTTACAACTGTGTAAGCACTTTCCATCTCTCACAATTGATTCATAAAAAACAAATTATATTATTTGTGTTATAATCATAAAGGCTAATACTATTATAAACATAAAAGGGGGTAGGGGATTTCACACTCAAAAAAGTTATCATTATTAGGGAAGTTAAAAGAAGTTTTCAAAGACAGAGGGCATGGATGTGAGTCAATTATCTTGGAATGATCTCTAAAAAAATGAAGGATTAGGGAAAGAGGGATACATTAGAAGATTCTAAAGGGGAAGGGAGAAATAGAATGGTGAAAATTTTCTTACATAAAGAAGGCATGCAAGGAAGAGTTTTTACAGTGGAGAGAAATGGGGGATTAGGCAATATTTGAACCTTACTCTCATCAGAATTGTTTCAAAAAGGAAAGAACACACACACTCAGTTGTGTGTAGAAATGTAACTTACTCAATAGTGAAACAGGAGGGGAAGAGAATAAAAGAAAGAGAGTGGGATGATAAAAAGGAGGATGCATTAAAGAGAGGCAATGGTTAGAAGCAAAATAGACTTTTGAATAGGGATAGGGTAAAAAGAGAGAAAGTAGAAGAAACAGAATAAAATGGGATGGCGTGAAATACACAATAAACATAACTATGAATGGGATTGGGAATAAGCTAGCCCATAAAATGGAAGTAGATCACAAAATGAATTAGAAACTAGAAATCGAACAATATGTTGTTTACAAAAGACATTTGAAACAGAAAGACACACTCATAAAGGACTGGAATAGAATCTAACATGCTTTGGTTGAACTAAAAATAGGCAGGGAAAGAAGTAAGGAGCTCAGAAAAAGCAAACACAAAAATAGACCTAATTAAAAGGAGTAATCAGGGAAGCTATATTTTGGTAAAGGATGCCATAGACAATAAAATAATATCAAAAAAATTTTAACAGCACATTTCTCTAATAAGAGCCTTATTTATCAGACATATACTGAATCTATATTCAATATATACATATAAACACTAAATTGAATTCTAAAATAAGTCATTCTTTAATTGACAAATAGGAAAAATATATAAATAGATAATTTTGGAAAAAGTCAAAACCATCTATACTCATGAAAAAAGTCACTAAACCTAAACTCTGAGGTACCACCTCACATCTATGAGAAATGATAAATGCTGGAAAGAAGAGAAAAATAGATAGACTAATGGTGGAGTATGAATGGGTCCAACCATTCTGGAGAGCAATTTGGAACTAAGCCCAAAGGACTATAAAATTGTTCATATCATTTAACCCAGAAATACTGCTACTGTATGCCAAAGAGATCAAAGAAAAAGCAGAAGACCCTCTAGGTCCAAATATATATATAGTGCCAAAGAATTGGTATCGAAGTTATGCTTATCTATAGAGGAATGACTGATCAAGTTGTGGAATATGATTGTGCTGGAGTACTATCACACAATAAGAAATGATGAAGAGTGTGGCTTTAGAAAAACATTGGAAGATCTATATGAACTGATGCAAAGTGAGGTGAGAAAAACTGAGAGATCATTTTGTATGATAACAGCAATGTTGTAATGATAATTAAGTGTGAAAGACTTGGCTATCTGATCATTAAAATGGTCCAGGACAATTTCAAATTATCCATCTCCAGAGAGAGAACTAATAAATTCTCAGAAAAAAATTGAAGTGTAATTTTTTTAACTTCCTCTGTTTTTCTTCCTTTTAAAAATGACTAATATGGAAATGTGTTTTGCATGATTTTACATGTATAACTTATATCATATTGATTGTATTCTCAGTGGACGGGAAGGGAATGAGCCAGAGTGAATTTAGAACTCAAAACGTTGAAAAAAAAGAATGTTAAAAATAATTATTTTTTTATAATTGAAAAACAAAAAAAAAAAAAAACCTCTTTTCTAATTACATAGCTTTGTGAGACCAGATTTTCTTCACATATTTCAATCGAAACAGCATATTGCAACAGTCTGAATTCAGAGGTAGCTATGAGAATCAGTTGTCTTTTCTTAAACCAGACATTAAAGAAACCTGCAAAATCATGGGAAACAATGCCTCTCTTTTCATTAAATTTGATTTTGCTTTGGAAAATACAGTTATTTTCCATAAAAATATATCATTTATATTAACATGTAATGTGCATATTTTTGTTATTTTTAAATGAATTAATACATATTTAAATTTTTATCACTTTTAGTTTTCAGTACAGCAAATAAATATTATCCACATAAACAAAAATTCTTTGGATTTTCAATAATTTTAAAGTGTATTGGGGTCCAAAGACCAAAAATTTTGAGAACTACTGATCTAACTTTTACTTGAAGATCCCCAAGGGAAGACACTTTCTTTTTTTTAACATTTTATTGTTATTTTTAAACCTCATTATTATATTTGAAAGTCTTTACTATCCCCTAAAATGGAGCATTTCTTTGTAATAAATAACTATTGTCAAGCAAAACAAATGAGTACATTGACTATATCTAAAAATATGCGCCTCATTCTCTCCTTTGGTCCACTGTCTCTCTACAGGAAATCAGGGGGTAAGTCTTATTTGAAGTCAAAAGAGGCTACAGTATTGTTCAGAAGTAACCAACTTTTTGCAATCAATCAATCAATCATCAAACATTTATTAAGTACTTACTATGTGCCAGGCACTGTGCTAGGCCTTAGGGATACAAAGAAAGCAAGAGACAGTCCCTGTCCTCAAATAAGTTACATTTTTTTCTAATTTTTAAATTTTGTTTTTTTATATTAATGTGCCCAGTTAATTCCCTCTCTTTCTTCCCTCCCCCAATAAAGAGGCATCATTTGACAAAAAGATATTTGTATATATAAAATTATGTCTTACTAATTTCTATTTATCAGTTCTTTCTCTGGATGTGGACATATACAAGTCATTCTTCAAACAATATTTCTGTTGCTGTATATAATGCTTGGTTTTGCTCATTTCACTTTTCATAATTTCATGCAGATCTTTCCATGTTTTTTTCAAGATTAGGCTGTTCTTCATTTCTTATGGTTCAAATGTATTTCATCATAATCATATGCCACAATTTGTTTTGCCATTACCTAGTTGATGGATATCCCTTCAAATTCTAGTTTTTTGATGTCCTTTCAATTTCTAGTTATTTGTCATGACAAAAGGAGCTGTTATAAATATTTTAGAACATATAGGTTCTTTTCCTTTTTCCCTGATCACCTTGGGGGAAAAAAATCATAATAGTAGTATTGCTGGGCCAAAAGGTATACAGCTTCTTAATTCATTGAACATAATTCCAGATTGCTCTCCAAAATGGTTGGATCAGTTCACAGTTCCACCAAAAGTGTTTTCGCATCCTTATTTTTCCAGATCCCTTCCAACATCTGTCATTTTACCTTTCAATCATTTTGGCCAATCTGATAGGTTTGAGATAATATTTTAGAGATGTGTTGATTTGCATTTTTCTGATCAATAATGATTTAGAGCATTTTTCATATATATAGCTTTGATTTCTTCATCCAAATATTGTCTATTCATATCTTTTGACTACAAACTAGAGAATGGCTCATATTCTTGTATATTTGACAAAATTCTCTAAATATTTTAGATAGGAGACTTCTATCCAAGAAACTGTAAAAAATTTTTTCTCCTACTTACTGCTTTCCTTCTAATCTTGGCTACATTAGTTTTATTTGTACAAAATCATTTCAATTTAATGTATAAAGCATTATCCATTTTATATCTCATGATGCTTTCTATCTCTTGTTTATTCATAAATTCTCCTCCTATCCATAAATCTGATAGGTAATATGTTCCGTGTTCTTCTAATTTGCTCATATCTCCCTTGATACCCAGGTTACCTGTCCATTTTTATATTTTCTTGGTAAATGGTGTAAGATATTTCCCTTTATCTAGTTTCTGCCAGACTACTTTCCAGTTTTCCCAATGATTTTTACTAAATAATGAATTCTTATTCCAAAAACTTAAATCTTTACTTTTCTCAAACACAAGGTTACTATAATCTTTTACAACTGTTTGTTGTGTATCTATTCTGTTCCACTAATCTACTTTTCTTTGTCTCAACGAGTTCCAGATAGTTTTGACAATTACTGCTTTATAATATATTTAAAAATATGACACTGCCAGACCTTCTTTCTTTACATTTTTCATGAATTCCTTTAATATTCTTGACATGTTTTTCTAAATTAATTTTATTTTTTTCTATTAAATTTTTTTGGCATTTATATGAGATGACATTGAATAAGTATATTAGGTAGGATTGCCATTTTTATTATATTGACTCTACCCATTCATGAACAATTACTACTTTTTCAATTATTTAAATCTGACTTTATAAAAAGTGTTTTATCATTATGTTAATTTTAGAACTCATGTTGCAATGTGGGAGAAAACATAAAACTTTATTAAATAAACACAAGATATGTAGATATATAGATATGAACACAGACCCAGACAGAACCATAGACATAGATAGAGACATAGTTACAGAGTAAATAGAAGGTAATCTCAGAAGAACCTGGAAAGATTTATTGCAGAAGGTGGATTCTGGACTGTCTTAATAAGGAGTCAAGAAATCTAAGAGAAAAAAGTGAAGAGGTAAGATTCCATGCTTTGGTAATAGCCAGCACAAAGGTAAAGACCAAAGGCTTTGTGAAGAAGAGAAAATAGAATAGTAGCTGAATTATAGAGTGCATGGGCATTGGGGCCAGATTATGAAGAGCTTTAAATACCTAAAGGAGTTTATATTTGAGCCAGGAGGTAACCAGGAGCCACTGGAGTTCATTGGGAGTAGGGGGTAGGAATAAATCATGTAGTCATATCTATGCTTTAGGAAAATCACTTTGAACACAAGATGCATTGGAGAGGTGAGAGATTTGAGGCATGGATACCAATTAGAAGAGTACTGCCAATTAGAAGGGTACTGCAATATTATAGATACAAGGTGCAGCTCTTGAACTTGATGGTGGCTTTGTGAATAAAAAGAAGAAAATTATTCAAGAAATGTTGTGAAGGTAGAAATAAGATTTAACAATGTATTGATTATGTGTGTTCAGTGTAAATGAAGAGTCAAAGAGGTTACAAGGTTGCAAGCTTTTGACAGTGGAAAGATGAGAATATAGTCAACAACAATAGGAAAATTGGGCAGAGGGGAGATTTGGGGGGAAAGATAGTGAATTCTATTTTATAAATTTTGAGTTTGAGATGCCTATGGGGCATCTAGTCTGAGATGTCTAAAAGGCAATCAGTGATGCAAGAATGGAGCTTGGAAGAGAGCCTGGGACTGGAGAAGAAAGAAGAAAGGAAGAAAAAGAAGGAAGGAATGAAGAGAAATGCATTAGTGAATGTATACATATATATTAGATCTATATGTATATATATGTATATCATCTGTATAGAAATAATAACTGAACCCATGGGGAAGCTGATAACATCACCAAGCAAAATTATATTATGGATGATGATTTGCATATGAGTTGTATTTAAGTGAGACAGAGTTGCATGCAGTTGTCAGCCTCACTCTCTTTTTTTCAATTATTTTGAAATTTTTTTCCCACACTACATGTCAATACAATTTTATTTTATTTTTTATTATTTTTTAATTTTTTTAAACCCTTAACTTCTGTGTATTGGCTCTTAGGTGGAAGAGTGGTAAGGGTGGGCAATGGGGGTCAAGTGACTTGCCCAGGGTCACACAGCTGGGAAGTGTCTGAGGCCAGATTTGAACCTAGGACCTCCCGTCTCTAGGCCTGACTCTCAATCCACTGAGCTGCCCAGCTGCTCTCAATACAATTTTTAATAATCATTTTCTGACATTTTGTAATCCATGTTCTCTCCCTTCTTCCCATCTCTTCCCTTCTTCAAGATGGCAGACAATATAAGTCATACATGTATTATGATACAATGTACTTATTTCCATGTTTGTCATGTTGTGAAAGAAGACATCACTTACTTTAGAAAAAATCCATTAAGGAAATAAAATGAAAAATGGCATGCTTCAAACTATATTCAGACTCCATCAGTTCCATTGATAGTGGTGGATGGCCTTTTACATCGTAAGTCCCTTGGAGTTTTCTTGGATCCTTGCATTGCTAATAATATTTGAGTCATTCACAGTTGATCTTATACATTATTGCTGTTACTGTGTACAATGTTCTGCTGTTTCTACTCAATTCACTTTGCATCCTTTCCTATGTCTTTCCAAATTTTTTTTGTGATCATCCTATTAGTCATTTCTTATGGCACAATAGTATTCCATTATAATCATATATCACAGCTTGTTCAGTCATTGCCCAATTGATGGAAATCCCTTCAATTTTCAATTCTTTGCCACCACACACACAAAAGAAGCTACTATAAATATTTTCATACAAGTAGGTCCTTTCCCCCATCTTTGAGCTGTTTGGGATATAGACATAGTAGAGGTATTGCTGAGTCAAAGGATAGGCACAGTTTTATGGTCCTTAGGCATGGTTCCAAATTGCTCTCCAGAATGGTTGTATCAGTTCATAACCTTACCAATAGTGTATTAAGTCTCCTAATTTTTCCACAATCCATCTAACAGTTATCATTTTCTATTTTTGCCAATTTAGCCATTCTGATAGATGTGAGGTGGTACCTCAGAGTTGATGTAATTTGTATTTCTTTAATTAATAGTGATTAGAAAATTTTTTCATATGACTAACATTAGTTTTAATTTCTTCATCTGAGTACTTTCTGTTCATATCCTTTAACCATTTATCAATTGGGTCAGCCTCATTTTTCTTCCAGAGTTAAGTCCAGTGTCAAGACAAAAGTCAAGATTTAACATCCTTGATGTTTGACCAAGCTATAAGCGCTCCACCACACCTACTTTTGTCACCTTCCTGGCTTTTGGAACAAATTGTTCTCATTCTCCAATTCAGAGAGAGAAAGTCTTCACATGCTTGGAGTAGACTTCTCCATAATTCATTGATAGGTTTGAGGCTTGTTGTGTACCCTCAATCTGGTTTATCCCATGCGCCGAGATAGTTTTACCATTCTCTTCACTGATGAGGCAAGTAACTAGAGCTGAATATTTAATATGCTGTGAGAAAAACTTATACTGGTTTTGCTGAAGTGGATTTTTTTCTTTTTTTAATCTTTATTATAAGAAAAGGCTCCATGTTAGGAGATAGGAAAGGGAAATTAGGAAAATGGTGAATTAGTGTGTTATGAAAACAAAAGACATTAATTTTTTAAAAGTAGTATCCACAATCAAACATAATGGACTTCTCCACTAGCAGCAATGCAAGAATCCAGAGCAAGGCTGAGGGACTTATGAGAAAGAAAACTAGCCACATTCAGAGGAAGAATTGTGGGAGTAGAAACACAGAAGAAAAACAACTGCTTGAACACATGGGCTGATGGGGATATTATTGGGGATGTAGACACTAAACAATAACTCTAGCCCTACTATCAATATTATGGAATTAGGTCTTGATCAGTGATATATGTAAAACCCAGTGGAATTGTGCATCGGCTAAGGAGGGTTAGGGGAATTTGGGGGAGAGGGAAAGAACATGAAAAATGTAACTATGGGAAAATATTTAAAATAAAAATTTTAAAAATAAAATAAAATAAAAGTAGTACCCAGACCAAATAGATAATAAGGAAAAACACTTGTATAAAAATATTTAAAACCTCGCTCTTCATGGTGGCAAAAAATTGGAAAATGAGGGGGTGTCCATTGATTGGAGAATGACTGAACAAATTGTGGTATCTGATGGTTATGGAATACCATTGTGCTAAAAGGAATAATGAACTGGAGGATTTCTATGTGAACTGGAACGACCTCCAGGAATTGATACAGAACAAAATGAGCAGAACCAAGAGAACATTGTACACAGAAACTGAACATTGTGGCACAACCAATGTAACAGACTTTTCTACTAGCAGCAATGCAATGATCTAGGACAATCTAGAGGAACTTATGAGAAAGAATGCTATCCACATCCAGAGAAAGAACTGTGGAAGTGGAAATGCAAAAGAAAAATGATTGATCACATGGTTCAATGGGGATATGATTGGAGTTTTGGCATTAAATGATCACTCTATTGCAAATATGAATAATATGGAAATAGATTTTGAACAATGATACATGTATAACCCAGTGGAATTGTTTGTCAGCTTATTGAGAGGGGAGGGAAGAGGGGTGGGAAAAATCATGAATCATGTAACCATAGACAAATCTTCTAAATAAATAAATAGTTTTTTTTTTTAAGTAGTACCCAGAACAGAATTCATTACTCCAGATACAGTAGCTTCAAAATAGACTAGCTGTTTCATGTTCCTTTGTCTTCCTGACTATATATACTTCAAATCACCTGACTGGCATTCCTCCACCCTCTCCTACTTTGCTCCAGTTTCCAAGGAAAATTTGGCCCTTTTACTGGTGTCCATGTTTCCATTCTTGATTCTGTGCTCCCCCAAACTGCCTTTTTAAACATCTCCTCTAATTACTTTTATATATTTTTAATCTTGTTCTTAACATCAAATAAAATGAGAAATTACATATACTTAACAGAACAGAAAAAGAGGATTATACGTGAAACGGTGGATCACTATTATGCATAACTTCCCTTTCCATTTAAATATAAATAAATTAAAATAAAACTTAATTTGGAAATTTTCAAATTTTTTTATGTTTGTCTTTTGCACTCCTTTGACCTCATTTTCCTGCCCCACTCATTAAATGAAAAGCAGAAGTGGATAGCCTCTGCTATTCATGTTGCCATCTACTCTCCTAGATAGAAATATGCCTTTCAGTTCCACTTAATAACTTAAAATAGTCATGATAATAAATTCAACTTGTAACTTTCAAAGTTGTTCCTCTTGCCTGTGACTCTTTCTGGACTTCCTTATGTTCTTGGCGTTAAAACATTTCTCTTCAATAATCCTCTTTTTGTTCTTTTCTTTCTTTTATCCTTTAACTACAATTTCCTTAGTCTTTCAAAAATGGTGAGAGGGGAAGAAAAACAAAATAATTGTAAAAAGTATGAATACTCAAATAAAACAAATTTCCACATTGCCCATGTCCAAAAATGTATAACTTATTTTTTATCTTGAATCTATCAACTGTCAAGAGGCAGTTAGCATGCTTCATCATTAGTCCTTTGAATGTATATGATTTGTCCTTGTTTGATCAGAGTTCACAAATCTATCAAAATTGTTTTTCTATATAGCATTGTTGTCATTGTATAAATTATTCTTCTGGTTCTGTTTATCTCACTCCACATCGATTCAGAGTCTTCCTAGGTCTCTCCAAAACAGCTTTTTGCCATTTCTTACAACTCAACATTATTTCATTATATTCATATACCATAATTTGTTCAGCCATTCTGCATAATAGATGGACATCCCCTTAGTTTCCAGTTCTTTTCTACCATACAAGGAAATGTTATATTTTTGTACATGTGATTATTTTTCCAGTACCTTTAACTTCTCCAGGCTATAGGCCTGGAAATAATATCACTGAGTCAACAGGAATACACAGTTTAACAGCTTTTTGAGTACAGTTACAAACTTCTTTCCAAAATGGTTTGACTAACTCATAGCTCCACCACCAATGCATTAGTATACCTGTCTTCCCAAAGTCTCTCCAACAATTGTCATTTTCTTTTGTTGTCATCTTTGCCAGTCTAATGAGTATGAGATAGAAATTTAGAGTTATTTAATTAGGGATTTGAGGCATTTTTTCATATGACTGGGTATAGCTTGGATTTCTTCCTTTGAAAATTAACTTCATCTACAGTAGACACTTCTACTTCTTTTCCTCTTATCTTCTTAACTATCTACAATTTAGCTCCCAACGTCATCATTCAACTGAAATTGCTCTCTCCAATGTTACTAACAATCTCTTAATTGTGAAATTTAATAGAAGAACAAAAATCTAATAGAAGAAAAAAATGTAAAGGGAGAAGGTCTAGCAGTACCAAATTTTAAACTATTTTATAAAGCAATAACTATCAAAACTATCTGGTACTGGTTAAGAAATAGAAAGGTACATTAGTGGAACAGAAAAGAAATACAACAAACAGTAGTAAAAGATTATAGTAACCTTGTATTTGACAAAAGTATAAATCCAGGCTATTAGGATGAGAAATCACTATTTGGTAAAAATTGCTAGGACAACTGAAAAATAGTTTGGCAGAAACTAGGTATAGATCAATAACTTAAACAATTCACTAAGATAAGATCAAAATGGATACATGAGCTAGATGTGAAAGGAGATATTATAAGCAAATTAGAAGAATAGGGAACATATTACCTATCAGATTTATGTGCAGAAGAGGAATTGGTGAGTAAATTAGAGGTGGAGAGCATTATAAAATGTAAAATGGATAATTTTGAGTATATTAAATTGAAAAGGTTTTGTACAAACAAAGAAACTGTTGCCAAGATCAGAAGGAAAGCAGAAAATTGGGAGAAATTTTTCATAATTTCTTGAATAGAGGTCTTAAATCTAAAATATAGTTACTATTAAAATTAATTTCAACAGACTGATTTTGAGGCAAAAATGTAAGCTTATTGATTACATCAGGTTTATTTGTTAGGCCAGCATCATAACTGATAAAGTGATATAGGGTCTCCATTGCTCTAGGGACTAAGAATAATCTTAACTGGGTCAGGCAGTTCAATAAATAAACTTTTAGGTGCTCCTTATTCAACTCCTCCCTTGAACATCCCAAGATATATTTAATTGGTGATAGATAATTAAGAGATCCAACCTATCCATCCCTTCCTATCCCCACAGATAGACAAGTCAGGTATACTAGGAAAGGACCCATTTCCCCTTCATCTATTAACCAAATTCTGTTAAAAAGGAAGACATTCCTTGGATTCTCAAAGACAAAGAAAATGCAAAAAGCCATGTATATATATATATATATATATATATATATATATATATATATATATATATATATATACTAGATGGTATCTCTGACCCAGATTCCAGACACAGGAATACACAGTAATTCTCTCTGATATACAGGAATAATACAACATATGAAGAACAATTCTCAAAACATTTAGAGAACTTTGTAAAATTTATGGGAATAAGACACATCCCCCAATTGATAAATGGGCAAAAAATATGAACAGTTTTGGGATGAAGAAATCAAAGCCATGTCTAGATTTAGAGCAAAAAATGCTCTAAATCACTATTAATTGGAGAAATGCAACCAAAACAATTGTAAGGTATCATCTCACAACTATCCAATTGGCTAAAACGATAAAAGGGAAAAATGAAAAATGGAAGGGGTGTGGAAAACAGGGGTCACTAATTCAAGGTAGCAGAATTTTGAATTGATCTAACCATTTTGGAGAGCAATTTGAAATATACCCAAGAGCTATAAAACTGTGTATACACTTAGACCCAGCAATACCATTGCTAGGTCTATTTCCCAAGCAATTCAAGGAAAAAATAAAAAAAACCTACATGCTCCAAAATATTTATCACAGCTTTTTTTGTGGTGGGAAAGAACTGGAAATTGAAGGATTGACCATTAACTGGGGAATAGCTAAACAAGTAGTGGTATATGATTGTGATGGAATACTACTGCCTATAAGAAATGATAAATAGGTTAATTTTTTTAACCTGGAAAGAACTACGTGAGATAATAAAGAGCAAAATGAGTAAAACCAAGAGAACCTTATATACAACTTCAGATTTAATACTTGAAGAATAACTTGTGAATGTCCAACTCCAGAGAATGAACTAAGAAGTAGAAACATAAAAGACACTACATATACATATCTGTTTGCTGGATGATGTGGGGAGGAGAAGAAGGGGATGAGTTACTAAAAAATAAAAAGAAATCTAATGATTTTTTCTCAGTCTTCCTTCTTGACAAATTCTGTAGCCTTTAAATCTTTTGATCACTCTCTTCTCCTTCATACTCTCTTCTCTCTAGTTTTTGTGACCCTATTCTCTCCTGGTTCTCTTCCTATGCATCAACCTACTCCTTCTTAATCTCCTTTGTTGGCTCTTCACTCATTCTGTCCTTGGACCTCTTCTCTTCTCTAAACTATTTCTCTTGACTATCTCATCAGCTCCCATATAGTCAATGATCATACCAATGCTGATGATTCTTTTTTTGTTGTTGTTATTATTCATTTCTGTAAGTGAGTAATCTTATAAAACCAAAATCCCAAAACATAAAGCCAAATAAACAATTGAAAAATCACATGCTTTTCGTCTACATTCTGATTCCAACAGTTCTTTCTCTGGAGGTGTATATATTCTAATGATTCTTAAGTCTATTTATCCAGTGTTAATCTCTCTGCTGACCTCTAGTCTTGAATCTCCAGTCACTTCTTTTTTAAATTTTCTTTAATTTTTTTTCTGGGTTATACATATATCACCATGCAAAACACCCTTTCATATTGTTTACCTTTGTAAATGAATGTGAAGATGGGATTAAATCTAAAAATGGGCAGGGTAGAGTTACACATTTCTCCCCCTTACATGAACAATTCCATAAAACCAAAATCCCAAAGCATAAATCCAAACAAATAAGTGAAAAATTATATGCATTCATCTGTATTCCAACTCCAACAGTTCTTTCTCTGGAGGTGGATAGCATTCTTTGCCCTAAGTTCCTCAAAATTGTCCCAGATCATCATATTGCTGATAGTAGCTAAGTCTATCACAGCTGATCATTCCACATTTTTGCTGTTACTGTGTACAATGTTTTCCTGGTTCTGCTTATTTTACTCTGCATCAGTTCCTATAGATCTTTCCAGCTCTTTCTGAAATCATCCTGTTCATCATTCCTTATAGCACAATCATATCCCATTACCATTATATACCACAATTTCTTCAACCATTCTCCAATTGATGGATATCCTTTTAGTTTTCAATTCTTTGCCACCATAAAAAGAGGAGCTATAAATGTTTTTGTAAATTGGGACACTAATACACTGCTGGTAGAGTTGTGAATTGGTCCAACTATTCTGGAGAGCAATTTGGAACTATGCCCAAAGGGCTTTAAAAGAATGCGTACCCTTTGACCCAGCCATACCACTGCTGGATTTGTACCCCAAAGAGATAATAAGAAAAAAAATTGTACAAAAATATTTATAGCTGTGCTCTTTGTGGTAGCAAAGAATTGGAAAATGAGAGGGATGTCCATCAATTGGGGAATGGCTAAACAAATGTGGTATCTGTTGGTGATAGAATACTATTGTGCTAAAAAGAATATTGAACTGGAGGAATTCCATGTGAACTAGAACGACCTCCAGGAATTGATGCAGAGCAAAGAGGCAAAACCAGGAGAACATTATACACAGAGACTGATACATTATGGCACAATTGAATGTAATGGACTTCCCTACTAGCAGCAATGCAATGATTCAGGACAATCCAGAGGAACTTGTGAGAAAGAATGCTACCTACATCTAGAGAAAGAATTGTGGAAACGGAAATGCATTAGAAAAATATGTGATCAATCACATAATATGATAGGGATATGATTAGGGTTTTGATGTTAAAGGATTGTGCTACTGCAGATAAGAATAACATGGAAATAGGTTTTGAACAATGATACATGTATACCCAGTGGAAACTGCTTGTTGGATTTGGGAAGGGGGAGGAAAGCCGGGGGGGTGGGGGTGGGGGTGGATCATGAATCAAGTAACCATGGAAAAATATTCTTAAAAAATTTATATATTATATATGTATATACATACATATATAAAAATGTTTTTGTACAAGGAGGTCTTCTCATTTTTTTTTATCTCTTTGGGATATAGACCTAGTAGTTGTATTACTGGATCAAAGGGTATGCAGTGTTTTAGAGTCCTTCAGGAATAATTCCAAATTGCCCTCCAAAATGGTTGGATCAGTTCACAACTCCACAAGCAATTTTGCCACATCCCTTCCAAAATGTATAGTTTTCTTTTATTTTCATATTGGCCAATTTGAGAGGTATGAGTTGGTACCTCAGAGCTATTTTAATTTGCATTTCTCTAATCAAAAGAAATTTAGAATATTTTTTCATATGATCATTCCAATTTCCTTCTTGAACTGAATGTCCTGCAGTCATCTTAAACTCAACGTGCCTAAAACTAAACTTATTCTCCACCTCAAAACACTTCCCTCTTCCTAACTTTATTACCTTTGAGGGTAACACCATCTTCCTAGTGCTTGAGGCTCAAAACCCAGTTATCATCCTCAACTCACTCTCCTCAGCCCCCACATCCAATCTCTTGCCAGGTTCTTTGCATTGTACCTTTATGACATCTCTCACATATATCCTTTTCTTTCCCCAAACACTTTAGACCCTTAGGAAGCCCCTTATCATGTCACACCTGACTACTACAATAGCCTGCCAGTTTATCTCCCTGCTGGGAATCTCTCCACTTCAATCCATTCTTCACTCAGTCATCAAAGTAATCTTCCTAAAGAACAGGTCTGACTATGTGTAACTTTCCTATTCAGCGTCTCTAATGCCTCCCTGTCAACTGCAGGATCAAATAGAAAATCTTGTTCAGTATTCAGAATCCTTCATAAATCTGTTCAGTTCTTTCTCCACAAGTACTCTGATTCAATGACATTGGTCTCCTTGCTATCCCTCAAACAAAATACTGTCTCCTAACTCCAAGAATTTTCACTGTCTGCCCTCATGTCTAGAATACTCTTCTTCCTCGTCTCTGCTCCCTAGCTTCCTCAGCTAATATCCCACTTTCTCTAGGAAGTCTTTCCTGATCTCTCTTATTCTCAGGGTCTTCCCTCTTGTTGATTATCTCCTGTATATACTTTATATAGAGTTTGTTTGTATAGAGTTGTTTGCATGTTGTCTTCCCTGCTAGACTCTAAATTCTTCGAGAGTAGGAACTGTCTTTTGCCCTTCTTTGTATCCGAGCACAATTCCTGGCACATAGTAAGCATTTATTAATTGACTGACCATATTTGATGACTGTTTATTGAAGAATACTCTTGCTCTTGTAAATTTGAAGAAATTCCTTGGAAATGACAGAAAAATTTGCTGCAAAGATTCCCCCCCCCCGTTTAATTATTTCCCTTCTAATTTTAACTGCATCAATTTTGTCCGTGCAAAATTTTTCAAACTTCATTTAATCAAAAGTGTCTGTTTTATCTTCTGTGATTCTCTTTATCCTTTGATCATAAACTCTTCCTTAACCATAGTCACAAATGGTACTTTCTTCCTTGCTTGTCTAAGGTATTTATGATGTAACCTTTTATATTTGTCATATTTCCATTGTGAGTTTTTCTTGGTCCTTGTGAAATGTTGGTTAAACAGAGCTTCTTCCAGACTGCCTTTCAATTTTCTTAGAAGCATTTTTACTTAGTTAGTATTTATTCCAGTAATTAGAACATTCTGTTACTATATCTATTGGGGATTTTGAGGACGCCCTGCACATATAAAGAAGTCAAATACAAAACACAACTTATTTAGGATGGATGACAATAGCAGTTGGAGGATCAGGAGAGGTTTCAAGCAGATGACCAGCTGAGTTATGTCTTACAGAAAGAGAAAATGTCAGGTAAAGGTGAGGTAGGATTGCATTATAGACAAGGAGGACAGTCAGAGCAAAGTTATAGAGATTGAAAGTCATTTCTCAATGGAGAGAATGTCAGTTAGACTGGATCACAAAGTATATAGAAGGGGGGATAATATTTTAGAAAGGTAGTTTAGGCCAGGTTTGGGAAGGGTTTTAGAAATTAAAACAGAGGAGTTTATATTTCACCTTAGAGAAAATAAGGAGCCATTGGAGTTTATTGAACAGGGGAGGGAAGATGATAAGTTCTATGCTTATCAACAGTGTATAAGATGGATTGGAGCAGTCCGAGATGAACCAGGGAAACCAACTAGGAGGCCTTTGTAATAACTGAGGTGAGAGATTATAAGGGCCTAAACTAGTGTCTCTGTGAGAAGAGAGAGAGAGAATGGGATGGAGTGGAAGTAGAAATAGTAAAGTGAGCAACTGATTGGATATGTTGGAGGAGGGAGAGTGAGAAAACAAAAATGACTCTAAGGTTGTGATCTTAGGCTCTCGTGGGTGAGATTTAACCTTATTTTGCCTAAACCCAAGTTTCCATCTCATTTCTTGGCCAGTAGTTCCAAACCATATCACTCATCATACCCCTCCAACACAAACATTTTCTAATTCCTCTTTATGTATCAATTTCTCCCACTAGAATAAAAGCTCTTTGAAGACAAGGACCATTTTACTTGCTTTTATTTGTAAACCCATCCCTTAGCACAGTGCCTAGCATATAGCAAGTACTTAATAAATTCTACATATATGCATGTGTTAATTCACTTAAGTAATATAGATATTTAATGTAAATTATTTTAACCAGGATGTCTTTTCAGACCATTTAGCAGCAGACCCTTCTAGATACAAAATGTAATAGCATTGAAAAAGTGCCATATCCTGTGATACAATTCATAGGTTGGAACCAAAGTCGTTATTACAAGAAAAGAGGAGAGCAACTCTTCCTTTTGTTCATCTTTTTCTTTATTGGGCAAACTAATGACCAGAACCACAAATGTCAGAAGGTCAGAGAACAGGAAATTGGATGAAGTTAAAGAATTATGGGAAAGAAAGGAATGGGAGAAAAAGCTGTCAACATTCATAAGTAGGTAATTTCTTAAATTAAACTAATTAGGAAATATATTCTTTACCTAGGTATTGAGAATATCAAGGAAAAAAATGGAAAACCACTACTGCCCTCAAGAGCTTCTAGTATATAAGAAAATAATATATATAAAAACTAAAAAAGAATTCACATTATATGGACTTGACTGTCAGCTAATTTTGAGACTCCTTGTTTACTATTATCTCTAGTCAGTTTGTTTTCAGTGATAATTGTCTGAATAGTTACTCACAAAAAGCTTCCTTTGTTCAAATATAGAGCTTCTGGATTGGGAGGTTACTTTTTTGGTTGCATTATCATCTATGGTCAGCTATTTCTGCAAAATTACTAGATTCCCCAATTATTTGTAACTGTTACTAAACTGCTAGCTTTTCCAGGACAGGGCTTAGTTCTTACTATCTCTGTATCTCCCACCACTCCTAGCACAGTGTTTTTATCAATAGTTAGGACTTACTAAACTTTTGTTGAAATGTTGAAAATTCTCCCTCTGGTAGAAAAACTGAACTAATAGAATAATTATGACTTCCTTAGAGATCAAATAAATATATTTGGAACATTTAGAGACACATTAACCTGACAACAATCTGGTTTTCCAATTCAATTTGAAATTCAGATATTAAACACCTACTATATTCAAAGCCCTAGACAAAATTAGAAGCCAACAGTTGTGGTTCTCAGAGAACAAAAAAGGTATTTAATAATCAGCAGTTGAATTCAATTGAGTATACAGTTGTAAGTGGGACAAAAGAAAATGAATTTTATTTATTTATTATAAATCACAAAGCAGGACATCTTTTTTCCAGACTTTTTCTCACTTTTTTCTCTATAGCCACGCACATTAGTTAATTTTGTCTTATGGCTCATTACTTTTTCAGCAGATATCTAAGCCCGAAGATGCTCATAGTTTAGGGAACAGATGGAGCCCAAGATATAGCCCAATGGTATCAAGGTGTAGCCTGGAGGTGCATCTCTATATCCATCTCAACCTAAAGGATGGTATAATCTCAGGGTCTTATAGAAGTTATCAGATGTTCTTGGGTTAGGAGTCACAAGGTCAGAAAGGAGCAAGGGAATTTCCTTGTTTACAGTTTGCCTGGGTTAAGGGGGTGCAATGCCCATGCCATTCTGATGTGATAGAAAACCATTAAACTTGGGATCAGAAGATTTGGGATATAGAACTAGTCCAAATATATCATAGGATCACAGATATGGAGTTGGAAGGGACAGAAGCTAAGTGAATTGCTAAGGGTTACCTAGCTGATAAGTGTCTAGATCTAGAGTTGAATTTATAACTTCCTTGCTCAAGGTTCAGGGTCTATCCATTGCTAGAGGCAATAGAAGACAGTAGAGCTGATTGTATAGAGGAGTAATATGGTAAGAGCCATGCTGAAGGAAAATCATTTGACAGTGTGTAAGATGGACTGAAATGGGAAGAGATTTGAGGCCAGCACACCAATTAAGAGGCTTTTGCAATGATCTAAGTGAGAGGTGATAAGAGCATGAATTCAGGAAGTAGCTGGTCCAGTGGAGACATAAGAGACATTGTAAAGGTAGAAATGGCAAGATTTAGAAATTGATTAGTGGGGCAATTAGGTGGCACAGTGGATAGAGCACCAGACCTGGAGCCTAGAAGAACTGGATTCAGATCTGGCTTCAGATACTTCCCAGTCATGTGAACCTGGAGAGTCACTGAACCCCATTTGCCTAGCCCTTGCCTTTCTGTCTTAGAATTGTTAGTAAGTTAGTAAGCAGAAAGAAAGCTAGATTAGAATATGTGGTATGACAGCAAATGAGAAGTCCTAGATAATGCTAAGATTGAGACCTCTGAATAATAGTTTTGGTTTGACTTGATGTGGTTTGTTTTTTTTAAACCCTTAACTTCTGTGTATTGGCTCATAGGTGGAAGAGTGGTAAGGGTGAGCAATGGGGGTCAAGTGACTTGCCCAGGGTCACCCAGCTGGGAAGTGTCTGAGGCCGGCTTTGAACTAGGACCTCCTGTCTCTAGGCCTGACTCTCAATCCACTGAGCTACCCAGCTGCCCCTTGATGTGGTTTTTAAGAGAAATAGAGATGTTTGGAAAAGGGATTTGGAGGAAAAGATGAGTTCAGTTTCAGATATGTTGAATTTAAAATGTATGTGAAATATCCAGTTTGATATATCTAATAGATAATTGGTTATATGAGACTAAACCTCAAGGAAGAGACTGGGTTTGGAGATATAAATCGGGGAGCCATCTGCAAGGAGATGATGGTTAAAATTAAGGTTGCTAAAGAGCTTTAAAAGACTGCCTGCCCTTTGATCCAGCCATACCACTGCTGGATTTGTACCCCAAAAAGATAATAAAGGAAAAGACTTGTAAAAAAACATTTATAGCTGTGCTTTTTGTGGTGGCAAAAAATTGGAAAATGAGGGGGTATCCATCAATTGGGGAATGACTGAACAAATTGTGATAGGAGGCTCAGTGGACTGAGAGCCAGGCCTAGTCACAGGAGACCTTGGATTCAAATCTTGCTAGCTGTGTGACCCTGGGAAAAGTCACTTAACCTCCATTGTCTAACCCTAACCACACTTCTGCCTTGGAACCAATATATATATATTGAGTCTAAGAAAGCAGGTAAGGGTTTTTAAATAAATGAATACAAGGGAAAAGAAATGAGACCTATGGAAGAAAGAATTGAAAAGGGAATTTAAATCTCAGCACAGGAGAAACAAAACTTTGCTCAAGCAATAAATTCTTTGAAAACTTGAATGGACCAAAAAAAAAAAAATAAGCCAGTACTCCAAGAGACAAGAAATATTAAAACTGTCAAAAGACTGAAAATATAGATGAACATTTAAGATATTTCAAAACAAAAATAACTGGACTGGAAAATAGAACAAGGAGAAAAAAATTAAGAATTTAAGGATCATAGGAGTAACTAAATAGTTCAGTGAATAAAGAGCCAGACATGATGTTAGAAGGTCCTGGGTTCAAATGTGACCTCAGACATTTCTTAGCTGTGTGACCCTGGGCAAGTCACTTAACACTAGTTGCCTAGCCCTTACTGTTCTTCTGCCTTGGAAGCAATACTTCATATCAATTCTAAGAAACAATAAGGGTTCCTCCACTCCTCCACTCCACTCCCAGTGTTCTGTAGGTTTCATTTTAATTTAATTTAATACTTTCCCCAATTATACAAAAAACAGTTTCCAACATTTTTCCAAGAATATTAAGTCTCAAATTCTTTCCATTTCTTCCTCCCAAACCCCACCCCCAGATGGTAAGCAATTTCATATAAATTATACATGTGTAATCACATGAAATATTTTCCCATATTAATCCTCTTGTTGAATAAAAAAATTAATAAACTGAAAAAAATGTTTTTGATCTGAATTCAAATTCTATCAGTTCTTTTTCTCTGAAACAGATGGCATTTTTTATTATGAGTCCTTTGGGATAGTTTTTGGTCATTTTGTTGCTGAGAATAACTAAGTAATTCACAATTTTTCATTTACAGTATTCTTGTCATTGTATACAATGTTCTCCTGGTTCTGCTTATTTCACTGCTTCAGTTCATGTAAGTCTTTCCAGGTTTTCTGAGCTCCTCCTGATTTTCACATTTTCACAATAGTATTCCATTACAATCATATACTATAACTTATTCAGCCATTGCCCAATTAATAGATATCCCTTCACTTTCCAATTCTTTGCCCCCACAAAAACAGCTGCTTTAAATATTTTTGGACACGTAGGTCCTTCTTTTTGTTTTATCTCTTTGGCATACAAACCTTGTAATGGTATTGTTGGGTCAAAGGACATGAACTGTTTTATAGCACTTTGGGCATGGGTCCTAATTGTTATCCAGAATTATTTAATCATATCACAACTCCTCCAACAATGCATTCATGTCTTAATTTTCCCATTTCCCAATTCTCCTCTTTCGTTTTCCTTTCCTATCATAATAGCCAATCAGATAGGTGTGGGGTAGTAACTCAGAGTTGTTTTAATTTTCATTTCTTTAATTAATAGAGATTCAGAACATTTTTTTCATTACTATAGGGAACTTTAATTACTTTGTCTGAGACCTGCCTGTTCATATCCTTTAACCATTTATCTGTTAGAGAATGACTTGTATAGATTCAACTCATTTCTCTACATATTTGAGAAATGAATCTTTTATTAGATTTGTAAGAACATTTTGCACCATTATGATTACTGTGTATTAATCTCCATCCTATTTACCTGTTTAGCTCCCCCAATTTGCTCTCTTTTCTAATAGCCCCATTTATCCCCTTCCCCTCCTACTATCCTATAGGACAGTGATGGCAAACCTTTTAGAAACTGAGTGCCCTGCCCTACCCCACCAAGAGACCAAGTGCCACCCCACCAAGACAGGGGAGGGAGGAAGCACTCCAATTGTGCTGATGGAAAAAGGGACAGGTCATGTAATAAATGTCTTCAGGTACAGTGAAGAAGGGGAGGGGAACAGCTTGGCCCAAGTCCCTCTGCTTTTTTAGTGGGCGGCAGCTCTTGTGTCCACAGAGAGGTCTCTGCATGCCCTCTTTGGCATGCATAGGTTCACCACCATGGCTATAGGGTAAGATAGAGTTCTATACACTTTTGATTGTGTATGTTCTTCCCCATTGAGCCAATTCTTTTTTTTTTAAACCCTTACCTTCTGCCTTAGAATTAATACAGTGTATTGATTCCAAGGCAGAAGAGTGGTAAGGGCTAGGCAATGGGAGTCAAATGACTTGCTATAGCTAGCAAGTATCTGAAATCATATTTGAATTGAGAACCTTCAGTCTCTAAGCCTGGCTCTGAATCCACTGAGCTACCCAACTGCCTCCCATTAAGACAATTCTAATGATATTAAGGTTCACATGCTTTCCTCCCTACTTCCCCTCTTTTCCTCTCCCCTATAAAAGCTCTTTCATGCCTCTTCTATATGAGATAATTTATCCCACTCTTTTTCCCCCTTCTCCTTTTTTCCAGTGCATTACTCTTTCTCGTGTCTTAATTTTATTTTACTTTTTAGATATCATCCCAGCCTATTCAACATACACCCTTGCCCTGTCAATGTATACTCCATCCAATTGCCCTAATCATGATAAAGTACTTAGAATTTATAAGAATCCTCTTTCCATATAACTATGTATATAGTTTAACCTTATTTAGTGTATTTTTTATTCCTTTTTCCTGTTTACCTTTTTATGCTTCTCTTGAGCCTTGTATTTGAGAGTCAAATTTTCTATTCAGCTGTGGTCTTTTTGTAAGGAATGTCTAAACGTCCTAAACTTCATTGAATAACCATTTTTTTCCTGAATATTATGCTATTTTTCTGGGTAAGTAATTCTTGATTGAAGTCCTAGCATTTTTACCCTATGGAATATCATATTCTAGGTCTTCTGATCCTTTATTATAGAAGCTGCTAAGTCTTGTGTTACCCAGACTATGTCACTATGATATCTGAATTGTTTCTTTTTGACTACTTGCAATATTTTCTCCTTGACCTGAGAATTTCTGAAATTTGGCTATAATATTCCTGGGAGTTGTAGGAGTTAAAAAAATGTGGTTGCCAAATTGTAATAATTACAATTAAATTATGAGGCTGTTAGTAGCTTTATTACAGCAAAGTAGAGATAGTAAAGAGAGGGAAATTTAGGAAAGAGCTAAAGAATTGCCTATCCTGCCACCCTAGAGTCTGTTCTGATGAAATGAAGTTGGTCTCTGACAAAGTTCCAGTCTCCAGTCAGAAGAGTGCAGGAGTCTCTTCGGCAAGAGTCTTTAGAGTAAGTGTTTCCCTTCAGCCTGAGTCACCAACACAGGAATCTGAATCCAAGTCCAAGAGTCTTTTCAGCAAAGGCCACCAGTGCAAGAGAGGCTGAGCATTGGCTGGGTACCCACTTATACACAGTTTTCTCTGCCCATTGGTTCTTTTTTTTTTAATTTATTTTTTTTTCATCTTTCTTTTTTTAATTCTTTTTTATTTTTTAGAAAAAATTTCCATGGTTACATGATTCATGTTCTTACTTTCCCCTTCACCCCTCCAAATCACCCCCCCCCATAGCCAACTTGTATTTCCATTGGTTATAACATGTGTCATCAATCAAGACCTATTTCCATATTATTGATAGTTGCATTGGTGTGGTTGTTTCGAGTCTACATCCCCAATCATGTCCGCATCAACCCACGTGTTCAAGCAGTTGTTTTCCTTCTGTGTTTCCTCTCCTGTAGTTCTTCCTCTCAAAGTGGGTAGTGTTCTTTTCCATAAATCCCTCAGAATTGTCCTGGGTCATTGCATTGCTGCTAGTAGAGAAGTCCATTACATTCTATTTTACCACAGTGTATCAGTCTCTGTGTACAATGTTCTTCTGGCTCTGCTCCTTTCACTCTGCATCAATTCCTGGAGGTCATTCCAGTTCACATGGAATTCCTCCAGTTTATTACTCCTTTGAGCACAATAGTATTCCATCACCAGCAGATACTACAATTTGTTCAGCCATTCTCAATTTGAAGGGCATACTCTCGTTTTCCAGGTTTTTGCCACCACAAGAAGTGAGGCTATAAATATTTTTGTACAAGTCTTTTTATCTACGATCTGTTTGGGGTACAAACCCAGCAATGGAGTGGCTGGATCAAAGGGCAGGCAGTCTTTTAGAGTTCTCTGGGCGTAGTTCCAAATTATCATCCAGAATGGTTGGATCAGTTCAGAACTCCACCAGCAATGCATTAATGTCACAAATTTTCTGTGGAGATCTCTTTATCATCTCTGATAATCTGATGACAGTTTAGTTGATAAGGAAATAAGGACTGGACAAGGGAAATGTCTTTTACTTCATGCTTCCAGCTCTGGCTCCAGGAGCATGGAGTTTATTATATATATTTCAAGACTCATTTCACACAAAAGAACCCCCCTAAAACTTTGCAGATGCGCAGAAGTTACAAATTATGTCACATCAAAACACAAAACATTGGCTTCAGAATAGACCAAGGCCAAGGCTGAATTTTGACTAGGTTCTTATCAGAAAGCCAAGTTGGGGAGTATCTTGGCCTTAGCTATAACAGGCAGCAGCATTGCTGTGTTAACAGTGTTAACCCTTTAAATTCAGGTTTGATAGGAACATAAAGCTTTTCAATAAGGTCACAATACATTTCAACAAGAAATCACAAGGACCACAAAAGGGGTCAAAAGAGGAGTCTCAGATTTTTATCTATTCTCTTATTGGCTTCCCACATTTTTCCACATCCCTTCCAACATTTGTTACTCTCCCCTGCTATCATTTTAGCCAATCTGCTAGGTGTGAGGTGATACCTCAGTGTTGTTTTGATTTGCATTTCTCTAATTATTAGAGATTTAGAACACTTTCTCATGTGCTTATTGATAGTTTTGATTTCTTTATCTGAAAATTGCCTATTCAAGTCCCTTGCTCATTTATCATTTGGGGAATGGCTTGATTTTTTTATACAATTGATTTAGCTCCTTGTATATTTGAGTAATTAGACCTCTGTCAGAGTTTTTTGTTATAAAGATTTTTTCCCAGTTTGTTGTTTCCCTTCTGATTTTGGTTGCCTTGTTTTTGTTTGTACAAAACCTTTTTAATTTAATATAATCAAAATTATTTATTTTACATTTTGTAATTTTTTCTAACTCTTGCTTGGTTTTAAAACCATTGGTTCTCCACATCACATAATTCCTTAATTTGTCTGACACTGCCCAGGGAGATGGTGTCTGTAGGATCAATTTCCTTTCTCTGAGGGTATGAACTTTCTTTCTCTGTACTTGCAATCAATGATAAAGGATCTACAAGTTCCTGACTGATTAATTAAAAGGGAGGGGAATTCCAAGTCCTTGATTGTTTAAGTTAAAACAAAGGTAGTGTTAATTCCCTTTTCACAGAGTTATCCTTTGGGGATCTCTTTCAGGGATGATCATGGATTTTTTTCAATTTCTATTTTACTCTCTGGTCCTAGAATATCAGGGCAGTTTTTCTTGATGATTTCTTAAAAGTTAATATCCGAGCTATTTTTTTGATGATGGCTTGCAGGAAATCCAATAATTCTTAGTTTATTTCTCCTGGATTTATTTTCCAGGTCACACATTTTTTACAATGAGATATTACACATTTTCTTTTATTTTTTTATTCTTTTGATTTTGTTTGACTGTTTATTGATGTCTTGCGGAGTCATTATCTTGTCCAATTCTAATTTTTTAAGACATAATTTTCTGGAGTGAGCTTTTGTATCTCCTTTTCCATTTGACTAATTCTACTTTGTAGAGTTCTTTTCCTCAGTGAATTTGTGTACCTCTTTTCCTATGTGGCCAATTCTACCTTTTAAGAAGTTCTCTTCAGTGTATTTTTGTATATCTTTTCCAATTTCTCAAATTCTGTTTTTTGAAGGTATTAATTTCTTCACTATTTTTTGTGCCTCCTTTACGAAGCTATTGGCTCTTTTTTCATGATTTTCCTGTATCACTCTCAATGCTTTTCCCAATTTTTCTTCTAGTCCTCTTATTTGATTTTTAAAATCCTTTTTGAACTCCTCTGTTAATTCTTTTTAAGCTTGAGAGCAACTTATATTTTTCTTGGAGGCTTTGGATGCAGTAGTATTACCTTTGTTGTCTTCTGAATTTGTGTTTTGGTTTTCCTACTGCCAAAATAGCTTTTTATGTTGAGTTTCTTTTTTTGTTGTTTGCTCATTTACCAGCATTTTTCTTTTCTTTTAATTTAAAAATCTGTTAAAGTTGAGGTATGTAACTGAGATGAAGGGAGTACTGTTCTAAGTTTCAGGTTCTTTATGCAGCTAACTTCAGAGGTCACTCTGATGGGGTCTATCTGCTTTCAGTTCTTCCAAGGTAGTAGATGTAAAGAGAGGTGTGTTTAATATTCTCTAGGCCTGTGCTCTGATATGGGGGAAACCACATACACTCTTTTCCCCCTTTGAACTGTCTCCAGGTTTCCTTGCTCCGCTGTGGTTGCAAATGCTGGTGTGTGCTGGGGTTCCTCTTCCCCCTGAAAGCATGCCTCAAGATTGCTTCCTGGATCTGCATATGAGCAATCCAGTAAGAGTCTTGTACCCAGAACTGTCAAAGGCACCCCTCTAATGCCTTTCTGAGCAGTTGTCTGACCTACCTTACCACCTGTACCTGAGAACTCTGGAAGCCTTTGCTTTAGCTGCACCCAGGGCCCATTGCCACAGTGGAGCCAGTCCTAGCATGCTGCTTTCTACTCCACCTCCACTCTGGTGTACTAGATCCCTCATGTGGCTTTGTAAGTTGTTTTGGGCTAAAAAAATTACTTCATTTCATCTTTTTGTGGGTTATGGCACTCCAAAATTCATTCTGAAGCATTATGTCATACTTTTTTGGAAGGTAATTTGGTAGAGATTTAATGGGTCTGTGTACCTTTTCTGTCATCTTGGTCTGTTCTGTCAGATAAGAATCATAGGACTACTGAAAATTGTTCCCTTTTTAAGAAGTCTTAAAAGAAAATAGCCCAGTCTCTTCAAACCAGAGGACAATATGGAAATAGAAAGAATTCACTGGTTGCCTCCTGAAGGAAACTCCAGGAACATCATAGTCAAAATACAGAACTTCCAGGGAAAAGAAAAAATACTTTAAGCATCCAGAAAGAAAGAATCTAAATAGTACTGTCAGGATTTCATGTGAGTCAGCAGTCCCCAATGTAAAGAAGCAGAAACTAAGATTATGATATTCTAGACGTCAAAAGTTATAGGCACAGCCAAGAATAACTTACTCAAGGGACAGGTTCAAATGTGGCCTCAGATACTTCCTAGCTGTGTGAACATGGCCAAGTTACTTAACTCTAATTGTCAAGTCTTTATCACTCTTTAAGACTTGGAACTGATACTTAGTATCAATTCTAAGCCTAAAGGTAAGGGTTTAAATCCATAAAAAGAATAATATATGCAGAAAAATTGAGTATAATGCTACAGGAAGAAAAAACTTTTAATGAAACAAAGGATTTCCATACATTCCTGATGAAAAGACCAGAGCTGTGGAAATGTTGAAGTCCAAACACAAGAATTAAGAGAAACATAAAAAGGTAAACATAAATAAATAATCACAAGGGATTAAATAAAGATATACTGCTTATATTAAAATATGGAGAGACAATACATGTCCCCTCTAAACCCTATCATTATAGAGCCAAAGAGAGAATCTAATTAGACAATGCCTAGAAATGGTTCAGTTATGTCTTAATGATCTAAAAAGAAGAGTGAAAAGAGAGGATAGGAGGAATACATTGGTGGGGAAGGAAGGTTAGATCAAATTATTTCTCATAATCAGATTATACATGCAGCTATCTATATAGAGAAGGAAGAAGAGGTAGGGGAGAATGGCTCATATTTGAACCTCTGAATTGGTCAAGGAGGAGAAAACATACAATCATACACAAAGAGTTGGGCATAGAACTAGCATGCACTTTACTAATAAGGAAAATAGGAGGAAAAAAGGAAAAGAGAGGACATATTAAGGGAGGGATTAGTCCCAAACAAAATAAACTCTAAGAATACAAGGATTCCTCTTTGAGGTGGCAAAGAATGGGAATCTGAAAGAAATCCTAATGGGAATCCTCACAAACTGAGGAATGGATGCACAAATTACAATATATAAATATGATGGAATACTATTGTGATATAATAAATGATGAAAGGAATAGTTTCAGAGAACCTTGAAGACTACTGTGAATTGATGCAGAGTGAAATGAACAAAAACAGGAGAAAATTTAACATAACAGCAATATAGTAAAGACAAATAACTCTGAAAAAATTAGGAACTGTGATCTGTATCATGAGCAACCATGATGTCAAAGGGCTAATGATGAAACATGCTACTCACCTTCTGATTAGAGAGGTGAAGGACTCAAAGTGAAGGATGAGACATATGTAGAGATAGAGAATAGACGTAGCCAATGCAGAAATTTGTTTTGTTTGGCTATACATGTTTATAACAAGGGTTTTTTGTTGTTGTTGTTCTCAGTGGGAGGAGAGGGTTGGATTTGTGGCAACAGAAAAAATTTGAATTAAAAACCTACATATCAACTCATAGTAAAATGCAAACTTAAATTTTAATAATAGGAAAAAGAGTGAATAATCTGTCCAAATGAGAGCAAATATCTCACCTCAAACCAAGAGAAAGGACTCAAGCCTTTGAAGGCTCTAAGGAAGTAAACTAGAAATTAAGAGCATGTTAAGGAGCTAGCTTCTCCTCTCTATCTGTAGTTTCCAGTCTTTTTTCTTTCAGCTTTCAAAGCGCCCCCTCTCACATTCTCTCTCCCTCAAAAAGTATGTTTCTCCATAGCACATCTATACCAATTCCACCCTCTCACTCAGAAGAACTATTGAGTCACCATTCTCCTTATCAATTAGGAGTTGCATCAGGATGTAGCATATCTCCCTGAGAAAATGCAAAAGGATGGAAAATTTCCCTGGCTTGGGTGAAAGCCCATTTCTATTGATTCCTTCAGAAAGAGTCATTTCAGTTAATAATGAAGCCAAAAGCCAGAGCACCAAGAATTGTGCAATGCTTTTAAGAAGTGTAGGTGGAAGCAATGAGTGTAAGCATTGTTTTCAGGGAATTTAGCTAAGAAAATATGGAGAGATACAGGATGATATTTTGTGTGGATGGTAGGATCTAAGTGAAGGTTTTTTAAGGATAAGGGAGAATTAGGCAGGTTTGAAGGCAGTAGGGAAGAAACTATTTTGGGATCCCCAGAGGGTAGGAGTTATTACTACTTTAAAAGACTAGAATTGCTACTCCTGCCATTTATGATCCCATACCAATATACTCTGTTTATTTTCAATCATGTTTAACTATTCTTTTAGAAGAGGTATTGACTAAGTTCACTACTTTTAAAGATGCAAGCAGCCAGTTAAGGAGGTTACTCCCACTCAAATGGTAAGGGAATGAAGTGGGTTTCATATTAGTCAAATTGGGCATGCTCAAAAGAGCAGTCCAGTTATATGTATAAATTATTCTCTTGGTTCTGCTCATTTCACTTTGCATCAGTTCATACAAGTCTTGCCAAGCTACTCTGAAAACAGTTCCCTTCATTTTTTCATAGCACAATAGTATTCCATCATATTTCTATGCCATAATTTGTTCAGGCAATCCCCAACTAATGAGTACCTCATTCATTTCCAGTTTTTTGTTACCACAAAAAGAGCAATTATAAAATATTTGAGTACATTTCAATTCTTTTCCTCTGTTTTAGATTTCATTAGGGTACAGACCTGGATCAAAGTATATGAACAGTTTAATAAAATTTTGAGTATAACTCCAAAAAGGCTAGACCAGTTCAAGGCTCCCTAAAACAGTGCATTATATATATATATATATATATATATATATATATATATATGCCATTTTTCCATAGCCCCATTGACATTTGTCATTTTCCCCTTTTTGTTAACTTTGCTAGTCTTGATTTATATGTGGTGGAATCTTAGACTTGCTTTGATTTGCATTTTTCTAATTATTAGTGAATTGGAATTTTTTTTTTTCATTTGGTTATTGTTAGCTTGGATTTTTTCCTCTGAATGTTAGTTGTTCATATCTTTTAACCATAGGGGAATGGTTCTTAATTTTTAAAATCTGAATCAGTTCCCTATATATCTTGGAAATGAGACCATTATCAGACAAATTCATTGCAAAGATTTTTCCCACCCTCAGGTACCTGTTTCTCTTCTAATATTAAATATTGTGTAAAAATTCCTAAATTTTGTGGAATCAAAATTGTCCATTTATCTTCTATACTCTTCTTTATCACTTTTTTGGTCATGAATTCTTTTCCTACCCATATATTGGAAAGGTTATTTTTTCCTTGCCCTTCTAATTTTTATTGTCTCCCTTTATGTCTAAACAGAGCTTATCTTGGCATATGGTGTGAAATATTGGTCAATGCCTAAATCCTCTCAAATTGCTTTCTAGTTTTTCCAGAATTTTTTTTAAATAGTAAGTTCTTACAACAATAGCTATTATTTTGGAATTTATCAAATACTAGCCTACTGTGCTCATTTGAGGTTTTATGTATATATGTTACTCTAATTGACTTTTCTTTTTTTAACCAGCAATTAATTGTTTTGATGGTTATTGCTTGGCAATATAATTTGAGATCTGGCCTTGCTAGGCTTCCTTTCTTTATACTTTTTTATCACTTCCCTTGAGATTCTTGATTTTTATCCCTCCAGATGAATTTCATTATTATTTTTCCAATCCTATAAAGTAATTCTTTGAACATTTGATTTGTAGGGAACTAAATAATAAACTAAAGAACTGTCATTTTAATTATATTGACTTGACCTACCTATGAGCAATGAATATTTCTTCAATTTTTTAGATCTGATTTTACTTCTTTTATTTTTATTTTTATTTTATTTTATTTTTGTGGGAAGCAGAAAAAATTTTATTCCAAAGGGAGATAGAAATTTAATTTAAATTCTTTGGAAAATACAGTTTGATACAGCTTCAACACCTTTAGGGTACATTTTTCCTCTGAACATGATCTCTTGGTGATGAACAAAACTGTAGCCATTCATCTTGCTGTTTGAGTCTTAAATATATCAAAGGTATATGGACTCTTCTGATGGAGAAGAATATGATTTTAGTGAGATGTATTATTGTATTTTCCCCATTTATGTCTAAGAACTTGAAGAACTCCTCTCCCATATACCTTTGGTTTATTTGTTAGATAAAAGAGGCGCACAGTATGACAAAGTGAATTTCTTAAAAGTATGTAGCAGACAAAAATACCGAAGTTTGGAATAAGGTGAAAATTCAAGTATAGTATAAATATTTAAGGCAGCTCGTCTCCAGACAGATGAGTTAAGGCATTCTTTGGATTAAGAGGTGCTTTTACAAGATGTAGAATATTTATCTTCTTTTCCTAAATGACAGAGTCACACAGACCATCCTCTTCCTCAAGGCCAGTGATATTAGAGATACCAGATGATTTCATTTTTTAACTCTGGTCCAAAGAGAGGGTGGAGCTGGGCCAGAAGAGCAATCAGCCAAAAGAGATAGCAGCAAACAGAACTGACAACCAGTATGATGATGATAATACCACGACTGGGACCTTTAGGGATGAAGAAGGGGGAAAAAATACCAACGACCCCCAGAACATGCTCATCACGATGACTGGCACCGAGATGCCTCCTGGCGCCATGGCTATGACTTTCCTTCACCAACCCGGATCCTTTCACCAGGCTCTCTCCATACCTAACCAGGAAGTGTCCTATTTTTATTTTTTTAAAACCGTTCTCTTCTGTCTTAGAATCAATACTAAATATCAGTCCCAAAGCAGAAGAGGGATAAAGGCTAGGCAAATTAAGTAACTTGTCCAGGGTGACACAATTAGGAAGTATTTGAGGCCATATTTGAACCAGATCCTCCCTACTCCAGGCCTGGCACTTTATCCACTGTGCCACTTAGCTGCCCCCATTCATATAGTTTTTCTCTATCTTAGCAAATAGCATCCTAAGTATTTTGTACATTTTGTAGTCATTTTAAATGGAATTTCTCTTTCTAAGTTTTCCTACTGTTTTATTGATAATGTACAGAAATGTTGATGTTATACCACATGTATATGTGTGTGTGTGTGTGTGTGTGTGTGTGTGTGTGTGGTCTCCTCTCCTTTTCTCATTTTATTCCCAACCCAGTGCTGGCATATGATAGTATTTGATTGAATTGAAAGAAACTGTGGAAATCTTAAATGAACTAATATGAAACGAAGAAGCAGAATCATAAGAGAAGCATGCTGTGTAATTAGAATTTGTTATCCTAAAAACTACCATCCCCAGCACCTTACTCACTTCCTGTTGTTACATGCTAATAGAGACAGGATATAAATTGGGTATATTTCCGTCTCTCACCCTCTTTCCTTCCTGTTGTGGCTTTGGTGGAGCGGGGATTTTTGAGCAGGTAGAAAAAACTTAGTCACATGGTTCTGTTTTGTCAGATAATAAACTTTATAAAGATAATACTTGAAGTATTGAACGTTAATTTGAATCTGACAACACTTATTTTGAGCATAAAAATTGAAAAAGTATATAGGAATAGGGGCAGCTGGGTAGCTCAGTGGAGTGAGAGTCAGGCCTAGAGACGGGAGGTCCTAGGTTCAAATCTGGCCTCAGACACTTCCCAGCTGTGTGATCCTGGGCAAGTCACTTGACCCCCATTGCCTAGCCCTTACCCCTCTTCTGCCTTGGAGCCAATACACAGTATCGACTCCAAGACGGAAGGTAAGGGTTTAAAAAAAAAAAGTATATAGGAATACTATGGAGAAAGGATGAAAAAGAATAAAGATATAGGAATTATAAAACTATTATGACTGTATTATCCATAGAAATTCAACTTTATATGTAAACCATTACCAATATATTTAATTTTGTGGTTTAACATGCATAACATTAAAAATTAAAATTATTAAAATCTTTTAAAAAAGTAATCATATGAGTTAGTATTTGCTGATGTCTTTTGATACTTTTAATAAGGAATTTTTATCTTTTCTATTGTATTGAAAACCCACTCCCTTTAGCATAAATACCATCCTAAGAGTGCCTTTAAAATTATAATAGCTGAATGTTAAAATTTTTTGCATGTAATTAGGAAACATTTAATTAAATAAAAATATATTGAAAGATGAAGAAAAAGTAAAATCCTATTACTCGTTGCATAGATTTTTTTTAAACCTTACCTTCCATCTTAGAATCAATACTATGTATTGGTTCTAAGGTAGAAGAGTGGTAAAGGCTAGGCAATGGGGGTTAAGTGACTTGCCCAGGGTCACATAGCTAGGAAGTGTCTGAGACCAGATTTGAACCTGGGATCTCTCATCTCTAGGCTTGGCCTTCAACCCACTGAGCTAGCCAGCTGCCTCCCCACCCCCTTCTCATGGATAGTGTGTAATTAGAATCTGTTACCCTAAAAACTATAATCCCCAGCAAAACTATGATCCCCAGTAAAATTACAATTCCCAGAACCCCACTCATATCCTGTCATTACGTGCTGATGTAGATAGGATATACGTTGGGTGGAGGTCTGACTCTCTCCCTCTTGTCTTCCTGTTGTGGCTTTGGTGGAGCAGGGTTTTTGAGCACGTAGAAAAACTTAGTCACATGGTTCTATTTTGTTAGATAATAAACTTTATAAAATATAATACTTGAAGTATTGGACATTAATTTAAATCCTACAATAGGTAGATCTAAGTAACTTCCCAACTATTTTTCTTAAGTGCCAGTGTCATTTTTCTCCCATGGTGCAACTGGTACTGCTTTTGCTTTCCCATCTTTCAGGATCAGCAGCTTGTTTCAAAAGATTGAATTTGGAGCTGTTAGACTTTATTTTTAACTATGTTTCTTTTCTTCTGGCTTTGACTTTCACTTAATAGAGCTCTATCCTGAGCCCTCTTTTCTTCTTTCTCTGAATTTTCAGTTGGTGACCTCTCACATAAGACTCAACTTGTCTTAGAATCTAAATGTGATGATTCCAGTTGATGATAATAGATTATAGCAATATTGGCAGGTTTGTTTCATTAACATCTGATTGTTATCCTCTTCATTTAATCTTCAAATGTTCTTAAGATAATCTGATCTGGCTATAGTTTGTATTAAGTTCTCTATGAGCTTTTTAATTGTTTTGTGTGGTAACATGTACCATCTCCATAATATAAAAAGGAATTCTTTATTCTTTTTTTTAATTTAACGGGGGGACCTAAAGGTCCTCTTACCATAGAGATGTGTAGGAATTAACCAGCCCACAGTGACAGGAAGTAGAAACCATAGAGACAGGAAGTGAGGTAGAAAAAGGGTATAAAAGGGGGCAGTATCAGTTGGTTAGTTGGTCAGGTTGTCAGTTGCTGACAATTAGGTGCTGGAAGTTGCAGAGAAGATGGCTTCTGGGAGTGTGTTGGGTTGGTGGTTGGCATTTAGTTGCTGAAGGGGATATAAAAGGCCAGTGCAAGGACTGAGAGGGGGCGCTTTTTGACCTTTTTTGTTATTGGGAAGTAGTTGGTCCTTGGTAGTTGGTTATTGGGGGTTGGTTGCAGGTGGTGTGGGTTGGTGGTTAGTTGGTGGTTGGTATATATATATATATATATATATATATATATTTTGCCTGGTGGTGAGCTGAGCTGAAGGGTGATCAGTTGGATTTTCTTTGAATGGCAGTTATAGGCAGATGTAAGTAGTTATAGGGTAGTCAGGAAATTTCTCTCTCTCTTTCCTGTATTTCCCTTCTTTTACTGTATTCTCATTAAAACTAAAATTGTCAAAAGCTGCTCTCTTATTTTATCCAACTCCTAGTTTAACCCTTACAATAATGTAGTACAAATTAGCTTATTTTTAAATTTCTGTTGTGACTACCAAGTCTCTACACTTGGCAAAAATACAGTGTTTGAGAGCAGAGTCTGTTTCTGGGTTCTTTCAATGTCCTCATTGTGACACTTATTTTCCACTAGTTAACTTTTTCTAAGAAATAGTGATAGTGTCAATGCCATTACTTTTGTTTTTACCATTCTTCAATATCAGCAGCTTGTTTCAAGAGATTCAAGTTGTACTTTCTAAAAGTAAAAACATTGTTCTAGTTTTAATTTTTTCTTTTGGATTCAACTTTTGCCTAACCACAAGATCTGGCCGCATGCACAATCATACAGAATATTTCAAGATACCAATGTTCACTCTTCGGACACTAGATGGCAATGTAACAACAGTATACTACTATACTATAGGATACATACCTCTTACTAATGAAGAATTTTAATATGAAGAGTAATTCTAAATGATTTTTTAAGTGGTACTTTTTTTTAAACATAAAAGACATTATGTTAAAAAAAACCCACAAATGTTCCTTTCACTTCTTTGTAGAGGTGGAGGACTATGGGTGGGGACTAGTGTGTTTAGATGCTAAAAATGTCTTACTTTGGGGGTTAGTTTTGATCTTCTTTCCTTCTTTAAAAAAATTGTTATAAGAGATGATCCCCTTGGAAGAGAAAGGATATATTGGTGAGATATAAAAATAAAAGACATCAGTCAACAAAAACTTACTAAAAAATATATGGTACACCTTGCCTCAGGAATATCGCTATTGTTATAGGATTCCAAAAATACATTTTTAAAAGGTATAAAAATTATATTGGCTAAAATTGCTTAGTTCCTTCATTTAAGAACTTCCAGCCAAAGGTATGCTGATAAGTGTTTAACAACAAACTCTTACGGAGTAGTTAGGTGGCATACTTGGATAGGGACCTGGAGACAGGTTCAAATCTTATCTCATATACTTCCTAGGAATTCCATGTGAACTGGAAAGATCTCCAGGATTTGATGCAGAGTGAAAGGAGCGGATCCAGGAGAACATTGTACACAGAGACTGATATACTGTGGTACAATCGAATGTAATGGACTTCTCTACTAGCAGCAATGCAAGGATCCAGAGCAAGGCTGAGGGACTTATGAGAAAGAAAACTAGCCACATTCAGAGGAAGAACTGTGGGAGGAGAAATACAGAAGAAAAATAACTGCTTGAACATGGGCTGATGGGGATATTATTGGGGATGTAGACACTAAATGACAACTCTAGTCCAACTATCAATAATATGGAATTAGATCTTAATCAATGATACATGTAAAACCCAGTGGAATTGTGCATCAGCTACAGGGGTTAGGGAGGTTTGGGGGAGAGGGAAAGAACATGAAACATGTAACTGGGAAAATATTCAAAATTTTTAAAAATTAAAAAAAAATCAAATACTTCCTAGCTATATAACCCTGGGCAAATCACTTCACCCCAATTGCCTAGCCCTTACTACTCTTCTGCCTTGGAAATGAAACTGAGATTCTATGACAGAAGGTAAGATTTTTGTTTTTTTTTTAAAAAAAGGCTCCTCAGGGTGGGGAATATGCTCAGGAGACATTTTTAATTTAATCTGTATTATTCATATTTTCTTCATCACTTTCTTAAGTCTAGACAATCAGCAAAACAGTATATCAAGCCCTAATTTGTGGCGTTTGTTGATTTCCGAAGTGTTAATGCTCACATTGAAAATTTAAGAACTTGGGGGCAATTGGGTTGCCAAGCCAAAGATGGGAGATCCTGAGTTCAAAACTGGCCTTAGATAATTCCTAGTTGTGTGACCCTGGCCAAGTCACTTAACCTTCATTGTCTAACTCTTACCACTCTTTTGCCTTGGAACCAATATTTTCCAAGGCAGAAGAAAATGGTTTAAAAGAAAATTTAGTGACTTACTTTGGCATACTACTTCTTCCAGTCCTATACAACTAGAACCTTTATTGGAACTATTCACAAGAACAATGATTGTTTCAACTAAAAGTTTGTTCTTCTAGTTAATAAGTAACAAAAAGGAATCATAATCACAGCTTCTCCATGTTGGTGATGATTAAAATAAACTGGAATGAGAAAGAAAAAAATAAACTGGAATGATGCCTCATATATAAATGGTTTAAGAAATTCTTGATTAACATTCTCTGCCCTTTTTCCTACCACTCAACTACCCCCATAGAAATGGATGGATAGATCATTAAACTGGTCAGTCAGTCAACAAATTAGGTGCTTACTAAGGGCCAGGCACTAAGGATACAAAGATAGGCAAAAGTAATTCTATATCTAAGGATTATACATTCTACTAGAGGAGACAACCAATAAATAATTGTATACAGAGGAGATGGAAGGTAATTTTAGAGAAGGCTAGGAGTTGGGGGTGGGGTAGGGTGAGGATGGGGAATCAGAAAAGGTTTCCTACAGGAGGTAACAAATAAGCTGAGTATTGAAGGAAGCCAGGAAACCAAAAATTAGAGGTAAGAGGACAGAACAGTCAAGGCAAGGGATATATAGCCAGAACAAAGACATGGGGTAGGGAAATACCCTATTGTGCCAGAAAATGTAGAGAAGGCCAGTGTAGCTGGATCTTAGAGAATGTGGAAGAGAGTAAATTGAAAGAAATATGGAAAAGAAGGAAGGTTTCTGTTGATGAAGATCTTTAAATGTTAAACAGAAGAATTTATATTTAATCCAGGAGATCATGGTGAACCCCTGGAGCTCACTGAATAGGAAAGTGGCATGATTAGACTTAGATTTTAAAAAATTCACCTTGGCATTTAAGGGTAACCCAGTTTTCTCCCCATTCATCATCAGCTACTGTTTTTGGACTTCTTTGGAATTCTCTCTCATGCATACCTTCACCTGGAAACTCATTATTGGGAAATCTCATTATCCTGCAAGAATGACTGTTTGGCACTTTCATCTCATCAGGTCCTTCTGCCCCTTTGACTGGATCTTCTGAGAGGATGGTAGGGGCTCTGTTTAAGGAAGGGGTTCCACACAGCCATCTTCCCATTTACTACCAGTTACACCACTTTTGGACTTCTCATTATGGTCCCATTTTGGGTACTTTCTCTCCCATTCCTTTCTTTCTCCTCGCTCCACTCCACTGCTTTTCAGAGTCCTTTTGTGTGTTTTATTCCTTCATTAGATTAGAAGCTCCTTGAAAGTAGAGATTATATTTTATTTATTTTCCCCCAGCACTCAGTAAAGTGCCTGGCATATATTAGGTGCTTAATAAATGTTTATTGACAGACTGGTAGGTGTTAATATGGGAATTATCCTTGTTTTATGAGATCCCATTTAACACAAATATTCTGATGCTAGGATACTGAAAGTTATTGAACACTATGATTTGCAAAACATTCAAATGACAAATAATACAAAAGACAATAGTAAGACACATGATGGGTAAAAGTAAGCTATAGTGTGATACCATCGACAAATGGAATGTGTATAGTACAAAAGACTTTATTGAAGACATATATAATCAGAAAAGGAGATAGGCGAGTCAAAAAATAGTAATGAAAAACAAGAAAAGGACAGCCTGAGGAAAGTCCTTTAGTCTTTTGGTTTTAGTCTTTTATCTATAAAATTTTTTAGGAAAACAGGAAAACATAACATGGGATTCAGGAAATATGAAGGAGTTTAAATTTGTATCAGTTATGGGAGCAAAATGTACTTGCAAAATGATAGCATCAATAGGTTTTTATTTAGAGGTCACTTGTACATTTAGCAAATATTACTATGTGGTGACCTTAGAAAGGAAATAATAAAAAATCTGGAAATAAGAGAAAATGTCTAATAGGGTAGCAATAATAGACATCCCATCCCAGTATAATATAAATTCTTGATGGCAGGAACTAGATCTTTGCTTTTGTATCCTCATTGTCAATGCTTTTAAAACAGCAGAAGAGTCATAAATATATGTAAATTTCAATTTTATTAGTCATGGAGCTTCTTGGCTTAGGCACTATTTTAACAGTGTCATGTAAAAATGGAAGCAAAAGGGATTGCTGTATGGAGGTAGACATACATATAATAGCAGTTTATAGTCCCTTCCAATTCTGATGGTAAATAGTATGCTTCTTTCATTCTCAGAAACAGCTGAGAGCCTAACAACAAGGAATGAACCAGAAACATTATAAAACCAAACAGAAGAATTTAGAAACTACGAGTTGTTTGGAAAACTGCTTCCAGCACACAAAAAGGACTACACAAAGATAGCTGATAGCCAAGGACAGGTGCAAAGTAGCTGATTGGGGCCAAAAGTAGAACCAGTTGTTTAAGTAATTCACTAGGGCCAAGAAAGGAGTTCAGATGAGGATTCAGTTCCTAGAAACCAAAGGACAGTGCAAATTCTAAATTCCTTGAAAATAGGCACTATATAAGGCCCTAAATGAAAACTTGTTATTTTCATTTAAGTTGCTCTCACTCTGGAGGAGGCCAAATTCAACATTTGGAGGCACTAAAGGAGAATAACTTTCAACACAATTCACTATTTAATAGGTCCAGATTAACAAGACCAAATGAAAAAACAAAGACTATCAGAATTCTGGAAAACTACTCAGATCACCAGAGGAAGGATTAATGTCAAAAGCTTGGGTCATGATTACTGGTGATCCAAACAACTGGAAGGGTAGGAAGTAGCCAGGTGATAAAGGACTTTAAAAGTCAAATGGAGGATTTTATATTTGATTTGAGAGCAACCAAAGTTTACAGAATGGTATAAATTTTCAGAACTTCCTGTGCTCTTGGAGAAATAGCTTGGTCACCAATCTTTCAGTACTTCTCCAATTTGGAGAGGAAGTTTGCCACACAACTACATATAGCATCTGGGGAAAGAGTGGCTGCACACTTAGGTTATAGTTGTAGTAAAGAAGCATCGCAAGGCAAAGACAACTCTATTATCTATCCTGAGTTAACAATAACTTAAGTACCCCTACTTAGTCCCTCTCTAGATTGTGAAGTCAGGATTAACTCTCCTTTGTCTACTTTTGAATTGAATCAACAAAAGATTAAATACCCTATTTAGTACTAGGTGAGAAACTAGCAAGGTACTTAGAGAATTTACACCCTTAGAAATTCTGTGAATCTTTTTTATAAGAACTTAAGCTTCAGAAGGTGAGAAGTTGATTCTATAGACAACTGCCCTCTGGGCAGTGCTAGACAATTTGGAAACTGTATTTGCCACTGTGAAGAGTGTAGGGGACAATAAGTCACCATAAAAAGCAAGTTCCAAACTCCTTCAGAGCAGATTGTCTTTGAGAAGATAGTCTGAAAAGATTGTTTTCTGAAGATGGTCTTAAATAGTCATTGAGGGAGCTTTGTTGGAGACTACAGCTTGGATTGTGGGCTTGGAGCTTGGCTTCTACTTGGACTCTGACTCTTGGATTACTTTGTTGGGTGAGTAAAAGGCTGACTACTTTCCTAGTTTCTGGAGAGACTAGCTTCCATTTTGGAGGAGACCACATGGTTACTCACCTGGTTGAGAGCTAATTAATCTCTGCCTGGATCAAGCAGACCCAGAGCAAAACCTTTAGGTTGATAGGATAGATAACTTCTCTATCCCCCTCACATTTCTCTTCTTTATTGTTTTCTCTCTATTTGTAAATGTTGATAAATAAATTTCTGACTTAAGATATAATAAATACTGGAGGCCACATAATTTCACATAATCATCATCCAACCATTAATTTTAACCTTTACACCACCCTCTCCTCCCCACCCACAGAGTTTGTTACTAGAAAAGAAGGACTCTCCCCCTCTCCACCAAGTCTGATGACATTTTTTCACATCACCTGCCCCTCTGCCCACTAGCCCAATAGGAGTGTATAGAAAGTAAGGTAGGCAGCTCATAGGTGACAGAACTGGAGGGAAGTGGAGCACTTACAGGGTCACTCCCTTCCCCCTCTCTACACTTACTGAGGACATTCCTCACTTCACCTGCTCCTCTGCCCAGCAGCTCAATGGAGGTGCTTTCTCTCTTCCCTATGTGGGGTAAATGGGGGTGGAGCACACCCAGGATGCTGTGGGGGGGGAGGTGCATGGCACATAGTCTTTGGGGAGGCTGAATGGTACTTGGTCTGGGGATGTATGGGGGTGGGGCCCAGCACTCCATCTCCAAAAAGTTCACTATCACTGGTATAGATCAATCCTTTTTCCAGAAAATGGATTCTTATCTTTTATTTATGGAAGATTTTCTTCAGCAATATAAGGGTAACCAAGTATAAATCTTTCCTTACACTGTTTAAAACCTTTATATCTTGGAGCAGCTAGGTGGCTTAGTGAATAATCAGACATAGAGGTGGGAAGTCTTGGGTTCAGATATGACCTCAGATACTTCTGTAAGAATTTAAAATGTAAGTTTTATGCTAAATATGAAAGTTCTAAAGTAATATTGTGGTCACCAATTTAAAAATATTATAACTTAAGTAAAAATGACTTTTAGCAGCTTTATTTACAAAGAGGTGGAAAGAGTGAAAGTAGAAAAAAGTAGCTAAAGAGATAGATTTTAACAAGCCTACCAGCCCTTCGCTGGTGAAGTGAGGGTCAGTCCCACAGAGGCTTCCCCACAGCCCTTGTCCCCACATGGATTTCCCAGTAATCCTCAAGCCAGAAGTCTGGTGTCTTCAGCTAAAGTTCCACCAATACAGCCTCCTCCAGGAAAGGAAGGCCTCTCCAGAACCAATCTCTCCAGAAGCCAGGAAAGGAAGGCCAGCTACTTACCCAACAAGCTGATGCAGGATCCAGGGAAAGTCTCCTCCTTCAGTTCAGCTCACCAATGCAGAATGTCCAAAGACGAACTCCAAAGAAGGAGAAGTCCCTTGGACAGGAAGTTCAGGACTTTTTATAGTCCTTTTTCCACGTCACTTCCTTCCCCACTTTATGGGAACCAATCACAATCTTTCAATTTGCCTAGCACTGCCCAAGGGGGGTGACAGTAGCCTTTGGAGGTGTGAGCTTGCTCTAGTGCAGTGGTTCCCAAACTTTTTTGGCCTACCGCCCCCTTTCCAGAAAAAATATTACTTAGCCCCCTAAAAATTAAATTTTTTAAAATTTTAATAGCAATTAATAGGAAAGATAAATGCACTTGTGGCCATCGCTGCTTCCCTGGATCGCTGCAGCACCCACCAGGGGGTGGTAGGGCCCACTTTGGGAATTACTGCTCTAGTGGCTGGTGAAATCTCTTACTTAATGTTAAGTAGGAGTGCTTTAAGTTCTTGATTTGATTAACTAAAAATAGGCAAGGGGAGAGTTAATCCTATATTCACACTTCCTTAGCTTCCTGACCCTTAAACCTGATTGCCTAGCCCTTACCAGCTCTTCTGCTTAAAATTGATACTTAGTATGGATTCTAAAATAGGAAAAAAGAGTTTAAAAAACAAAAAAAGCTTATATTTTGTTTTGTTATAAGCTTCTTGTCTTATTTTGAAAATAATTATTTTTTATTTTCATTTTTTATATGTAAAATCAATTAACATGAACATTTATGTATACAAATATAGCACTCCTTCTGGGGAGATTATCCTAACTCATACATGCACTGACTAGTGTGTTGGATACTCAGAGAGATAGCTATTACTTATTCTTAAGGTTCTAGAGATATCCCTATGGAGCCAGCTTTCTAACTCATGTTTCTCATGAATTTCTGTCAGTATGCTTTCCATTAAATATAAGTCAGCTAGAATTAACCTAATTTTTGGAAAGGTTATTTACTAATGTGATATAGTATAGGGGCAAGATATTTTCCCCCAGAAGCCTGGGCCACATTCTTTCATAAAGACATACAGAATCCAAAGGAAGAGTGGGCTTAAACTTAGTATATGATGACAGTGAGACACACATGAATAGAGCAAGTAAGGCCAAGGGGTAAAAAAACAATTCTATTTAATGGAAACCCTTTTTTGAGTTCATAGCAGGCATACTTTCCTGGAGTCATGCTCCTGGAAACTACTTCCTCCCATAATGGGTAGCTATCTTTCTGTATCTGTTTATATCTGTGTTTTTCTGTCTTTGATGTGTTTTTCTTTTCTTCCAGGTGAATTCTCTCCTTTGTTGGATGATCATCTATTTATCTCTCTCTGACTTTTATTTGGATGCCTTATCTCCTATTGCTCTCTTCTCTCCAAGAATAAATGAAGAGAGGGGAGAAGGAAGGAAAGAGAGAAATTCTATTCTACCCTCCAAGTACGATTTCCTCTTACTGGCCCTAAAACCAAAGTAAACTGCTAAACTGGTCCATCCTTGTCTGAGCAACTGATAAAATTTCTCTCACTATCTCAAGTATCCAAGACCATGTTGGCTGAATTAGTCAGGCAATCATAATGTTCTTTCTTGATCCAGTAAAAGAGAAATTAGTATCTGAAAAAGTGTCACAGAATATCTCTTTCAAACTTTATTCCTTCCATTAATTGTTGAGATGGGTAAAGGGAGGATATCAAATGCTTTCCCTTACATAAAGAATAAAAGGGGGATATTGGATATGAAACCAGAAATTTCTACTCTGAATAGCTTGTCTCTTTTTAAAGCATGTAATAAATTCACCATATTAGTTTCAAAGCTGTCCTAGTTGTACTTCACCAATGACCCTTATGCTTTATGATTTCAACTGTCCTGGGGCAAAATAAATTAATCAATGATATTCTGATGAACTCTGCTCCTTTCTCACTATACTCTCATATGCCCACTGAAATGGGAAAAGAATTCATATATTATTTAAATTTTCCATTATATACTGGTCAAAAGGGATAGCCTGAACTGTCTCTGCAGTAGCCAGCATCCTGGAATAATGGACAGAACTGTTGAATTCTTGAGTCACAATGACCTAGGTTCAAATAACATTTTGGATTCTTGCTTTCTTGTGACATTTAAGTTCTCAATAAAATGGGAATAATAGCATCTAAATCACAATATGTTGTTGGGATTTAATAAGATGATATATGTAAGACACTTTTCAGTAGAAAAATGCCTCATCTTCCCCAGGTTCTTCCAGTATAAAGAGCCTATTCTATTCTCACATATATCTATTTTCCAGGGACTTCTTCTTTCCTTAAGACTCTACTCTTGGATTTCCTCTCTTTTATCTGCCTGAGCACAGTAGGTCCCTCCAGACTTCCTGATCATAATTCTGCTCTCTCTCCAGATTCTCACAAAGCATAGAATTTAGAGCCAGAAGGAAACTATTATATTTAAGACAAATTACTATTTCCTTCCTTCATGATCCAGGCATACCTGGCTATTTTTAAAGACAAAGAAAATAAATTTCAGAAAAGTCGAATGACTTATCTAAGTCACATAGGTAGTAAATCTCACGACTTTGATTTGCAATTGAGGCCTCTATTCTACATAGAGAATCAGAAATATTTTTCTATTTTGTTAGCAAATTTCTTTAACTGCTAAAAAATTTAACTGTAGTCTGTCATTCCTGTCCTTCCAACATCTTTTTTTTTTTTTTTTAACCCTCACCTTCCATCTTGGAGTCAATACTGTGTATTGGCCCCAAGGCAGAAGAGTGGTAAGGGCTAGGTAATGGGGGTCAAGTGACTCGCCCAGGGTCACACAGCTGGGAAGTGTCTGAGGCCAGATTTGAACCTAGGACCTCCCATCTCTAGGCCTGGCTCTCAATCCACTGAGCTACCCAGCTGCCCCCCTTCTAAGATCTTTTTTAAAAAATCAGTGAATACCCAAACCAATTAAGCACTCAATATATCAGAAATGACTAGAGTCTGCAATCTCTCTCCATATAAGGTTTATGTTTTCTGGTATGTTTGTATTTTTTTAGCTAGAATTTAATTATAATTTTGTCCCAAACTTTCTTTTCTAATGGTAGGAACACATTCCTCTACTTATTTTATTTCTAACATTTCTCTGTAATCCAGATTTCCAGGCAAGCCTGAAGTATTCTGCTTCACCTGAGGCTGCCAGGCTGGGTCTTTTGTCTGGAAGATCTGTTGGTCTTAGAATCTTCCCAGCTGTGTGATTCTGGATGCATATTTTGCTGTCTGTCCCAGTTTCTTCAACTGTACAATAGGAATAATAATAGCACCTATCTCCCAGGGTTGTTGTGAAAATCTAATGAGATTACTTTTATAAAGTACATAGCACAGTACCTGGATCTAGTAAGTCTTTAATAAATGCTTATTCTTTCCCCTTAATTGGTAGATAGAAGGTTGACACAGGGCCTCATGCTTACATGGGGAGAGAGAGCTGGTACAAGATCTTTGGAAAGAGATTATTCATTTCCTTCTTCTGAAAAAAAAAAACATATTTGGTTTCAGACTCTCCTGGGCACTGTCTCCAGGGAGAAAAAAAAGAAATTCTCTTTCAGACATGGAGAGGAAGCTTATTAGCTCCCCAATATATTCCTGATTTCTAGCTTGACTCCTAGAGACTTAAGGATAATTTCCCCTCAGATAAGATTGAGTTTCCCTTTTGGATTACTTCTATTCAAAGAGTTAATTTACTCTTGTATATATTCTGGTATATTCTAATCTGTAGACCTTTTTTTATTTGTTTGCTATCTGCTTAAATAAATTGAACTACTTGCTATTTTCTGTCTATGATTATCTTTTGTATAACCAGCATCTGATGGGAAGAAGCTGAATTGATTATTTGAATCATCAATGATTTAAATGATGATATAAATTGACACTTTCCCTATTACCTATAAACTTGTCCATGTCTCCTCCCGGTTACTGTAATTCTCTATCGCTTCTGCCCTATATGGTTAAACTCCTTGAGGAGGCCATTTTCAGTCAGTACCTCCACTTTCTCTCTTCTCACTTCTTTTTTAACTCCTTATAATCCAACTTCTGACTCATCATTCAACCAAAACTGTTTTCTCCGAAGTTAATTGACAAATACTAATAGTCTTTTCTCAGTCCTCATTCTCCTCTGCTTCTCTGCAGCCTTTTTCTATTGTGATCACACTCTTCTACTTCATAACTCTCTTTTCTTTAGGTTTTTGGGACACCACTCTCTCTTGGTTTTCTTCCTACCTACCTTACCAATCTTCTGTCTCATTTACTGGATCTTTATATAGGTCAGCTTCACTAACTCAGTGTCCCATAGGACCTTGTTCTGGATTTTCTTATCTTCAACCTTTAAATAATTTCACTTGGTATAGTTAATCAGCTTTCTTGGGTTAAATTATCATCTCTACATTGATGATTCTCAAAACTTCTTATCCAGCTCTAAGCTGGCTACTGACTTTCAGTCCCTCATCTCCAACCTCTTTAAGACATCTGAACTTAAATATCCAGCAGGTATCTTAAATTTAGCATGTCCAAAACTAAACTAATTATCTTTTTTCCCTAACCCTTCTCCTCTTCCAAAATTTCCATATTCCTTCTGGAGGCAACACCATCTTTCCAGTGTCCCAGGCTAACAATCAACGTATCATCTTCAATTCCTCATCTAATCTGTTGCCAAGACCTGCCAATTTTATCTTCGTAATCTTGAATATGCCCCCTTCTCTCTTCTATTCCCTGGTGCAAGTCCTCATCTCAATCTATCACAGGTATCCCTATTCCAGTTCATCCTCTACTATGATTTTCCTAATGCACAGGTCCCACCTTTACACCACCTTACTCAATAAACTCCAGTGGTTCCCCATCACCTCCAAGATCAAATACATAATACTCTGTTTGGCATACAAACCCTTCAGAACCTAGCTCTTTCTTATTCTTTTTTTTAACCATTTATTAATATTCATTTTTAACATGGTTACATGATTCATGTTCCTACTTTCCCCTTCACACACACACCCCCCCCGCACTCACCCCACCCATGGCTGATGCATATTTCCACTGGTTTTAACATGTGTCATTGATCAAGACCTATTTCCAAATTGTTGGTGGTTGCATTGGTGTGGTAGTTTCGAGTCTACATCCTCAATCATGTCCACCTCAACCCATGCGCTCTTTCTTATTCTTACTCCCTAATCCATACTTTTCTATGCAGTGACAATAGCCTCCTGACTGTTCCACAAATGAGACACTCCATCTTAAGCATGTCCCTCATGCCTGCAATGATCTCCCTTATCTCTACTTCATGACTTCTTTGCCTACCTTCAAATCTTAACTAATGTCTCATCATCTACAAGAAGCTTTTCTCAGTTTCTCTTAATGTGAGTGACTTTACTCTGTTATTTTCTATTTATCTAATATATAACCTCTTTTTACATATCTGTTTGTTGTGTCTCCTATTAGGTTGTAAGCTCCTTGAAGACAAGAATTGTCTTTTACCTTTCTTGTATCCCCAGTATTTTGCACAGGGCTTGGCAAAGAGTAGACATTTAATAAATGCATCCTAGGAGGCAGGTAGGTGGCTCAGTGGATTGAGAGTCAGGCCTAGAGATGGGAAGTCCTAGGTTCAAATTAGACATTTCCTAGATGTGACTTTGGGCAAGTCACTTAACCCCTATTACCTAGCCTTTTCTGCTCTTCTGCCTTGAAATCAATACACTGTACTGATTCTAAGACAGAAGGTTAAAAGTTTAAAAAATAAAAATAAATGCATACTAACTGACTCCCCTTTAAAAATAGTGGCCTGGAAAGTGGTGTTTGGTTCTGAATCCATTGTACCCCTAAACCAGTAATATTTAGGGGGGAAGATAGATATAATTCTAGAGTATAATAAAGTGTATTAAGCTCAAAGATAGAGCCAGGTTGTGAAGGGCTCTTAAAATTTTAGCTATGTAACATGTTTAACCTATACCAAATTGCTTACCATCCCAAGGGGGGGAAGGGAAGGAGAAAATTTGAACTCAGATTTTAGAAAATGAATGTTAAAATTTGTTTTTACATGTAATTGGAGGGAAAATAAAGTATAATTACTCTAAAAAATAAAATTTAGCTATGTAGCTAGTAGGGTCATAGACTTACTTTCTTATAAAAATATACTGGTATTTTGTTTTCACATGACCTTAATTTCTATTTTTTAAATTATATTTTACTTTTTCATTCAGTGAAAATCTGCCTTCTCACCTCCTCTCCCAACTCCCTTTTCTACACTGAGAATGGAAAAAACCAAATTCATTATAACTATGTATAGTCAAGCAAAACAAATTTCTGGATTGGCTACATCAAATAGCATATCTCATTCTGTATTGAGTACTTTACCTCTCTATCAGAAGATGGGTAACATGTTTACCTTCATTTCTAAATAAACACATAAATTTGCTTCTCCCCCGCAACTTCAGCTTCCCTTCCCTACCAGGCATTCCTTGTAACAAAAAATTAAAAAGATAGAGAGAAAAAACAGTTCGACAAACTAACCAATATAGCATCAAGGTCTGATAATATGCCCAACATTCCATGCCCATAGTTCCCAACTCTTCAAAGCAGCTAGAGAGATACATCTTTTCTTTTCTTAGAGAGCCCAACTTATGGTTACATAGTGTTCGATTGGGAGTGGGGCAGGGGTTTGTAGTCACTACATTGTCCATTTTTAGTTCATTGTTATAATAGTCAGTATCATATATTATTTTGTAATCATTGTATATTTTATTTTCCTGGTTCTGTTTATTCATTTTGTATCATTTCATATGAATTCTCACAGGCTTCACCTAAGGGACTAGATGGCATAGTAGAAAGAGTGCTGGACCTAGAGTCAGGAAGATATGGTTAAAATCCAGCCTCAGATACTTTCTTACTGTGTGACCTTGAGCCAGTCGCTTAATATTTATCTGCCTCAGTTTCCCTCAACAGTAAGATAAGCAGATAATAATATCACCTACTTCCTAGAGTTGTTGTGAGGATCAAATGAGACAATACTTGTGAAGCACTTAGCACAGAGCCTGGTTCATTGAAGGCTTTTGATAAGTACTTCCTTTCCTTGGATTCTTTATAGAAATAATTTCCTATGGCACAGTAATGCTAACTTACATTCATGAATAATATGGATTGTATAGAACCTGCACAAATATTCCCTATCTGCTTTCCACTGACTATATGTCTGATTCAATATGAATGAATTCTCTAGTTGCTTATAGCCATGTGGTGTACTGAAATGCTTGGTGTTTTGGTTTGATGTGGAGAACCCTAAACGGTTCCTTGGTCTACTCTATCCTAGCAGAGCGATGGAGTGCTGTCAGTCAAAGAAACAATAGCTTCCAGTTCAGTCTTTTACTTTTACTCATGTTTAGATGCCTAATAAAGAGTATGGGATCATGGACTCTGCTCTTTCCCCTCTTTTGGACTTCCACTTCTACATGGAGCATGGGCTCAAGTAACTGAACTTGTGTCTGGGCCCTTAGCTACCTTTTCCACTTTGTTTTTCCTTTCCCAGTACATCAGCCTTAAGATAGATATATGAGGCAATCTCTTGAGTTCAAGAAGTCTGGAAGTCTTGATTCTGAATAGAACCAGCTGGAGGCAAGGGAAGCTTCTGCATCAGAGAAGGTGGCTCCTCACAAAAGAACTAGCAGACATATGCTGGGAGTTGTTGGATAGTACAGAGCCAAGGTGAATTAAAAAATATCTAACAATCCCTCATTTGTTTTATATTATGATTAGGTTGAAATAGTAACCTTCTGAGAGACTAAAACAGATTATAGCAGAAGTTATAAATTATGTTACTAAGTCAATCCTGCTTTAAGTATATAATAATGCATTTTTTTAAAAAATCCTTACCTTCCATCTTAGAATCAATACTGAGTGGTAAGGGATAGGCAATGGGGGTCAAGAGACTTGCCCAGGGTCACACAGCTAGGAAGTGTCTGAGACCAGATTTGAACCTAGGACCTCCCGTCTCTAGGCCTGGCTCTCAATCCACTGAGCCACCCAGCTGCTTGCAATAATGCATATTTTTGAGTTTTTGTGTTTTGATAATTTATTTGCATATAGGAAATAAACTTGATTTATACAGTACACTGAATACCTTTTTAATCATCCTTTCTGGGGAAACTTTAAGAGTGAACTTAAATCTAAGTTTAAGTAATTTGTCCCTGGAACTAATATAGGCATTTAAGTAAAAAACGTATAAGAAAGGGGAACCTAGATCCCTTCTCATTAAAGGTTAGCCTCCTCTCAAATTGTACTTTGTTGGAACTGGGTCATGAATCCAGAGAATAGATAAGCCCCTTAGGGAGACAGAGTGAGGATAGTATCATAGCTCCTGTGGGCTCAGCAGCAAAAGTTTATTGTTAGGGGGGCAGCTGGGTAGCTCAGTGGATTGAGAGCCAGGCCTAGAGACGGGAGGTCCTAGGTTCAAATCCGGCCTCAGACACTTCCCAGCTATGTGACCCTGGGCAAGTCACTTGACCCCCATTGCCTACCCTTACCACTCTTCTGCCTTGGAGCCAATACACAATATTGACTCCAAGATGGAAGGTAAGGGTTTAAAAAAAAAAGTTTATTGTTAGACAAGTACCATAATTTATTTAACTGTTGAGCAATTGACTGTTTACATTTCTTTGCCCCTACAAAAAGTGGCATGCTGGCAAATGTTTTACAACTGATTTTGGAGAAGTATGTAGGTCACACTTTTAAGTTTGATTTGCCTTAATCATTTCCCCAAGAATAGATAATCAACAAAACCCTGGTTTGGCATTTGCTATTTCTTTTTTTTTAGAGCTTGTTTTTTAATTTTTATTTTTATTTTGAATATTTTCCCATATTTACATGTTTCCTGTTCTTTCCCTCTCCCCAAACCCCCCTATCCTCCCTTAGCCGATGCACAATTCCACTGGGTTTTACATGTATCATTGATTAATCCCTAATTCCATATTATTGATAGTTGGGCTAGAGTTATGATTTAGTGTCTTCATCCCCAATAATATCCCCATCAGCCCATGTGTTCAAGGAGTTGTTTTTCCTCTGTGTTTCTCCTCCCACAGTTCTTCCTCTGAATATGGCTAGTTTTCTTTCTCATAAGTCCCTCAGCCTTGCTCTGGATTCTTGCATTGCTGCTAGTAGAGAAGTCCGTTATGTTCGATTTTACCACAGTGCATTGGCCTCTGTGTATAATGTTCTCCTGGTTCTGCTCCTTTCACTCTGCATCAATTCCTGGAGGTCATTCCAGTTCACATGGAATTCCTCCAGTTCTTTATTCCTTTGAGCACAATAGTATTCCATCACCAGCAGATACTACAATTTGTTCAGCCATTCCCCAATTGAAGGGCATACTCTCGTTTTCCAGTTTTTTGCCACCACAAGAAGTGAGGCTATAAATATTTTTGTACAAGTCTTTTTCCTTATGATCTCTTTGGAGTACAAACCAAGCAGTGGTATGGCTGGATCAAAAGGCAGAAAGTCTTTTAAAGCCCTTTGGGCAAAGTTCCAAATTGCCATCTGGAATGGCTGGATCAAGTCACAACTTCACCAGCAATGCATTAATGTCCCAATTTCGCCACATCCCCTCCAACATTCATTACTCTCCCCTGCTGTCATTTTAGCCAATCTTCTAGGTGTGAAGTGATACCTCAGAGTTGTCTTGATTTGCATTTCTCTAATTATTAGAGATTTAGAACACTTTCTCATGTGCTTATTGATAGTTTTGATTTCCTTATCTGAGAATTGCCTTGCCCATTTATCGATTGGGGGATGATTTTTTGTACAATTGATTTAGCTCCTTGTATATTTGAATAATTAGACCTTTGTCTGAGTCTTTTGTTATAAAGATTTTTTCCCAATTTGTTTCTTCCCTTCTAATTTTGGTAGCATTGGTTGTCTGTACAAAAACTTTTTAGTTTAATGTAGTCAAAATTATTTATTTTATATTTTGTAATTTTTTCTAGCTCTTGCTTGGTTTTAAAATCCTTCCCTTCCCAGAGATCTGACAGGTATACTATTCTGTGCTCACCTAGTTTAGCATTTGCTATTTATATAGGTCTGTTCAAAATGAAAAAAAAAAGATGGTGCCTGTACAGGCATGGTAAAGAAGTTAAAAAAAATCCAAAATAAGTGTAAGTTGATGGGAAATGAGATGCCTGAGGATAGGTCTCTCCTGTCTCCCCTTCTTAAAAGGAGGCTGAAGAGTTCTTGGCTTCAGCCCTCCAATCTGAGAGGTAGAGACTATTGATGAGGTTTGAGTACCAAAGTTGACTGGCTCTTCCAAGATGATGAGATTTCCTAATGGTTATGGTGGAGAGGTCCAGGAACTGCAAAATTAGTGCAGCCAGTGGGAAATGCAGAAATGTTGGCTCTATCTTGTCAAAGCAGTTTGCCAGTTTGCTCTGGCTTCCTTTCATGATCAGAAACAAATATACTATCTTGTTGATCTTGGCACTGAATCTTGATCCTTGGGAGCATGCAAACTTTAAAGAAATATATATTTACAAATGTCAGTTATTTTCACTATACCAAATTCCACAGTTTCTTTGAGAAATGGGACAATGATGTAATATAATTAGACTCATCTGAAAACTTTAGAGTTTGCTGGCCCTGAAATAACCACCCTTTTTGTTAATTTAATCTTCCTCTAAATCTACCTCTATCCATCCCCAACTTTCCCCTTCCCTAAAAAAGCTAGTGGCTTAGATTTGTTCTGCCAGTCCTAAAAGATAGAACTAGGAACAATAGGTGGAAGTAGTTAAGAGGTAGATTTATACTTGATGTAAAGAAAATTTTTCTAAGGATTGGGGCTTCCAAAAGTGGGATGAGCTTCAGTTAGGTGGAGCAGTGGATAGAGCAGTGGGCCTGGAGTTAGGAATATTTCACTTCAAGTCTCTGATAGTAACTAGCTGTATAACTGTAGGCAAATCACTTAACCCATTTTTACCTCAGTTTCCTCAACTGTGAAATGGGGATAATAATAACATCTACCTTGTAAGGTTGTTGTGAGACTTATAAGAATAAACAGAGCCAGTAGCCAAATGTGAGGGATGGAGGGGGAGAGAGAGAGAGAGAGAGAGAAAGTCTATGAGGTATGACTCTCTCCTCCAGCTCTCCCCTCCTGCAGAATATACACTGCCGAGACTTTGAGGTGGAGTCATCCCAAAACTGGGTGACCTGGATATTTGTGCCACCCCATAGGAGTTGGGGACAAGGCTTCCCTATAAGAGGAGGTATTGGGTACTCCAATCTGATTCTGAATGAGGGTGGGGTTCACGCAAGCCTCCCCTGAGGTCAGTCAACTTCACAGCAGGGGGTCTGGCTCCAAGATGGAGGCAGCCATACCAAGCTGTGCTTCCCTCCCCCTCATCTCTCAGGCACTCTGGAACGCTATCTGACTAATGAATGGCTTTTATTCTTTGTAATTCAGGGGTTAGGAAAAGGGGTGAAGGGCAGAGGGATTTTGGGGTACCCTCTTCTCTATTTCTATGGAGTCTGTCACTCAAGTGGGAACCTTCGGGGTCCCCACTCCTAAGCATCTCCCCTCTTGTCCCTTCTCCTTCTGTTTCTGTTTCTATCCTTTTCTATAATTGTAAGTTAGACCCGAAAGGGTCTCTCAGCAAGGTTGGGTAATGGGGGAAGGAGCCTAAGAGATGGCTCTCAAAATGGAGTCCCAAACTTAGCTGACTGAAGTCTTGCTGGATGAGAAGCGATGGAATGCCTTTAACCAGGGAATCAGGGTTTCAATGTCCAAAGGAAGATCCTCAGGAAGCCCTCAGGACTGGATTCGAGCTGAGATGTTCTCCTCTTCCCTCTCTCAGTCCTCCACTGGAAGTCCTCTCCTCCTTCCTCCGGACAATTCTCCAGAATCCTTTCTGGTCCCAACTGTCACCAACTGTCACCAACGGCTTTCTTCTGGCTCTTTTTGTCCCATCCCCCATCCTTAAAGATTCAAATGAAATAATATTTGTAAAATTCTTAGACTGGTCCCTGGCAATTTAGCAGGTTCTTAATATAGTAATTATAAATAAATTACTAAATAGAACTAGTAAATAATTACTTATTCCCTTCCCTCCCTTTCCCCTTCTCTCTGGGAAGTAGAGTTTCCTTCTATAGAAGGTTCTGTTGAGGCTGGATGACCATGTGTAAAACAATCAACATTTATTTAGTGCTTACTATATGCTCAGAGCTCCACCATCCTTTTAGGAACCCCGATTCAAACATTTAGTGTTATCTTTGACCCTCATAATAACAGTTAATATTTATATAAGCCTTCAAGATTTGCAAAGCACATTGCATATGTTGTTTTAGCACAGTGCCCAATAATTACCACAGTGCTTGGCACATTCATAAATGTTTACTGACTGACATATAATCTGATTCTCACTACAATCATATGACCTAGGGACTATTATTATCTTCATTTAATAAAGAGGAAAATGATGCAAAAAGAAGTTAAGTGACTTGTCTAGAATCACACAAGTGTGTGAACGTGTATGTCTGTATTATTGTAGCTGTCTTCTCATGCAATAAGTCAGCAATAATAGTAGAAGGAGATGCAGAATCGGTGGAGACTTGCTTTGAAAGGTTAAGAAACTATTCATTTGAGTCCACTGGGGCTGAGGTCCAGGTAAAGTTTCTCTCAGGTCAAAGGTATCCATACAAGTGCTTCTTTGTGCAAATCCTTATGCACATTAAAACAATGGCAAAAGTGGCTCATAGGGAAAATCCCATTCTTTCTCTTATACTTAAGGAATATTGAACTGTTTTAAGTTATTAATCTTTCCTTACTTAAAATCTCTCCTGCTTAGTAACTTAAAATGGTTTAGGACTATTGTAAATTTTCTTCAAAGTATTATTATCCCCTGGAGGGGTCTTAATACCACAAACTCCACCCCATTTCCTAATTTACACTAGACCAGGACATGTTTCTCAATTTCTATGAGGATTCAAGTTAAGTCTACTGTACCAGTAATAACCACATAACCAGGATTAGCAATCTCTAGATTCTCTCTACATAAAGGTGGATAAATGATAGCAAAGAAAGAACAGAGAGAAAAAAAGGAAGGGTTACTTTTTGTTGGATATGACAGCCCCTGTTTGGCATGGCTACCTGCCTCAGAAGCAGGAATTTCTGTTGCTTTAGACTTCTTTTCCCTCAAGGTAAGAAAGACAAACTTCCTAGGCAGGGGGCAGCTGGGTAGCTCAGTGGATTGAGAGCCAGGCCTAGAAACAGGAGGTCCTAGGTTCAAGCCTGGCCTCAGACACTTCCCAGCTGTGTGACCCTGGGCAAGTCACTTGATCCCCAATGCCTACCCTTACCACTCTTTTGCCTTGGAGCCAATACACAGTATTGACTCCAAGATGGAAGGTAAGGGTTTTAAAAAACACAAAAAATACTTCTTTAGGCAGACAGGCTAAATCAGGTTGAAGGGAAATGAACAGGCCTCTAAGCATGTGAAAACTTCCCTTGGGTCAGAATGGATGATTGGGAAAATTTGCTCTAAAAGTCATAATGGCAGTTGCTGTAGAGAAGTTAAAGTATGGTCAGATATTGAAAATGCCACAGTAATAGCAATATTAAATGATGAACATTTATGAATGATTTAGTTTTTCCTAGCAATACAGTAATCTAAGAAAATCCTCAAGGATTCATGATGAAAAATGCTAACTACCTCCAAAGAAAGAACTGATGGAGTCTGAATGCAAACCAAGACATACTATATTTCACTTTATTTCTTCTCTTTGTTTGTTTGAGTTCTCTTTCATATAAGGATTAACATGGAAAGATATTTTATACTAGTACACATGTAAATCTATATCAGATTGCTTGCCTTTTGAGGGGAAAGGGAGGAGAGAGAGGAAAAGTGAGAATTTGGCTCAGATTTAATGAAAATGAAGGTTAAATTGTTTTTTTTATTTTAATTGAGGGAAAAAATAAAAGATTAGTAATTTTTTTTAAACCTAGGAAATTCCATGGTTATCCACTGCACTGGAGGCCATCCAATCATCCCAACTGTTATTATTGAAACTGATGAAGGCCGAGATTAGAAGAGAGAATATTATTTTAATAAAAGCCATGCTGATAGAGATAAAATCATTAGACCACGCACCTGTAAGTATTCAAACTCCTGCCTCAGCCATTTTACCTTTTCCTCTCCTCGCGCGCTCAGGTAGCTAAAAAGAGGAAGTTCAAAGTCACTTCCCCCTATTTAAAACAGTCCCTCACCTTGAATACGTAATCCAAAACAGGAAACCCATTGGGGATCACGGGAAATGTAGTTCCAAGTATCCCAAGTGATTTTAAATAACACATTAACCCCCTGAGATCCATTGAAAAAGACTGGTCTTTTTCAGTGGATCTTAAACCAAAAGAAAAGAGGACAAAAGCTAGCCGAGTTTGACAAAAAGCCAATTTTGGGGCAGTCCCCCACTGGCATAAGAGTGTCCATTCAAAATAGATGCATTCAATTCGTTCAACCCCCATAGTTCAGATCAACTACGCCCCAAAGTTCAAATTTGGGTCTTCATGATCCAGTGAAGGCTCTTCAGGCATCTTCTGGTGCCTCCACCAAACAGGTTCAGTCGTCTGGATTCTGGGGGGATGGTACAATCCTTATCCTGAAATTATTCTCAAAGAATTTAAACTTTACATTACAGATTACAAAACATACATTTTCTTCTGAGAATTATACATTACCCCCCTGAGGTTACTTCTAAAGGAGTAAAAATTGACTTGCAATATAGATTATAATTCAGACATTATGATTATAAAAACTTAACACACACCCCCCTGAGGAAAATTTTAACTAACACATTACTCCCCTGAAAAGGTCAGCCAAGGATGCATGGCTGAGTGAGTCACGGGGGTGTATGAAATCAATTGGCAAAAGAAATAATAATAAAAAAATAAAATGAATAAAATTCAAAAAAAAAGGAGAAAAAATTAACTTGTGAATGAAATGCAAAATGTGCAAAAAAAGTAAGGAAAATAAACTTAGGCCTTTGAATCAAGGCCTAATTAAAGTGATTTAAGCAGTTTGCAATTACCCATTCAGGGCCAGGACTACAGAAAAATTGCCATTTTCTCTCTATATATAGAGGAATAAGGGAAATGCCTTTCTTTGATCTGATTTTTCCCTGCACCTTCTCAGGGAATGAGCCATTAAATGATAGCCAATCTTAGGTGCTTCACTAGGAATTTAAGTTGAGGGGACCCACATCCTCTAAAGTTTTAGAAAAGACTAGGACTCCAGGACTCAAACCCCAATTTTCAAGCCCTTCAAGTATTGGCATAGAACTCCTGCAATTCATGCAGATTCTCAGTCAAATCTCTGTAACCATGTGGCTTGGCACTTCTCCTGGAATCAGACAGAGAGGCATTAAATCACAATCCCATAGTCTCAAGGCTCTTCAGATATTTGCATTAAGCTTATATCACTATAAAATAAAAAAAAAGATAAATAATGATTATATATGTACTTCCAGTACAAGATGAGAAAAAGGAAAAATCAATTGCTCTAATTAAAAAAATGTTTTAAAAATCAAATATATATATATATAGCTTAGAACTAGAAGGATTTTGTTGCCCACCCAAAAATGAGATTTTCTGTGAGAGAAAATGGGTTTTACAAAATAGCAGATTCACAATGCACATTCAAATAGAGTACCATATTTCTAATAACACATTTTAAAACAATAAACAATGATGTTCAAAAAAATCATATACTTGTTACAACTTTTAAACCTTGGCTAAGAGTTTCTCAACAAATTCTGTTACTGCTTCCATACAAAAATCTGATATTAAAAAACCTTCTGGTCTAAATTACCCTCAGAAATTCTAGATCCTTCAGATAAAAGTATAGAGGCTAACATTAAAATAAAATATATGACAACAATTCTTCACAATATATAAAGCTTATCCTTTAAGACAACAATTCTTTAAAATAAATACACAAAAACCTTATCATTTATACAGAAGGGTACTAGGCATCTAAAGTAAAAATTTTTTTTTTCCCTGAGGAGAAGGAAAAAGTATCTTTTAATTAAAATGCACTTTCATCTGTAGTGCATCTGAGACACTGAGCTTAATCTGCAGAACAAAACTGAAACCATAAATCCAAGGATGACTCGAGCAATAGATGCAAATGCAGAGGTCATTTTGCCCTGAAGTCCTCAGGTAACCTAGGAACTGGCCAGCTAAGAACTCTCCAATGAACTTGCTGGGACTGGCCATGGATGTATCTGCCTAGACTCCAATTTTATCCAGATGGGTAAGCCTTGATAATCTTCACATCATCAACAGGACGATCCTGGGCATTTGTCTCTACCATACCCACTCAATTCACCATCCCTATGCCCTGACACACACGGCCAAAAATGGTGTGCTTCCCATCAAGCCACTGGGTTGGGGCCAAGGTCACAAAGAATTGGCTGCCATTGGTGTCTGGCCCTGCATTGGCCATTGCAAGAATTCCAGCCCCTGTGAATTTCAATTCTGGATGAAGTTCATCTTCAAACTGTTTGCCATAGATAGACACCCCACCTCTGCCTGTTCCTGTTGGATCACCGCCTTGGACCATGAAGTCTTTGATGATCCGATGAAACTTGGTGCCATTGTAGTAACCACGTCAAGCTAACTCTGCAAAGTTCTTACAGGTCTTGGGGGCATGTTTCCAATACAGCTTCAACACTACGGTCCCCATGCTGGTTTCCAGGAAAATGTTGGGGAGCTGCCATGAGTCTGGGGGAACTGCTGCCATGCTGGAGCCCATTTAGCCTCTAAAGTAAATTTTTAAAAGACCTCTCATAAAATTACAATTTAAATCTCAAGGCAGGCATCAAACTCTCCAAGGTTGAACACAATTACTAAGATAGAATAAAAACTTAAAAGACATGTGCCCCTATAAATCCAGTATACATAAGGTAATTTACAACTTTAAAAAATGTGTAGGAAATATTATGTGAGTACCAGATTAACAAGCTGGTCAAAACCTCTTACCAGTTCTAATAGATTTTTCTCATTATTTGGGAGTTACAATAAAATCACAAACAGAATTAATCTAGTAGCCACAAACTTCATTAGCTTAAAATGATTCAGTGCAACAGGAAAAATCAACAAAATAAACAAAATTAATTCATGAAACTATCAGCAAAATGCAGTAAGATACAAAGTCTTTTTAAAACCCTGAGTTCTGAGGTTTTAAAATCCACCTCTGGTCCCATTTTAAAGTCCAAAATTCAGGGTCCATATAATCAGTCTCTGCTCTTAGTTCAAAGTTCGGAGCAGGTACGGGGTGAATCTCTTCCCCCGAGTTTGAGTTTAATAAACGCAAGAAAGTTTGTCATTTTACTTCCTGTTTGAAGCGTAAATACTAGTGCACCCATGTGGAAACATGGGTTCGGGGCTAGAGAAAAGCTTAGGTCAGTATTTAGAAAAAAAATACCCATGTGGAGAGCCTGTGGGGGGCTGGGGGGTGCCTAAATTAGGCCTTTAGAGAAACACGTGGAGGGCTAGAATGCAGGCCATTACCAAGAGAGTGGGGGGATGGGGAACAATACCAAATCCTAAGCAGCAGTGGCAGAATTCTCCGAAGATCATGGCAAGACAGAGCAGGGCAGTAGTGAAAGCAGCAGCAGCTGCAGCAGTCTCCAAGTCAGGGCAGGGCTGTAGTGGATACGACAGCCGGGGTTCAGGATCCAGTACTCAGAACAGGACGATTGGCACCAACGAGGCAGGATCAAGAGAAGTGGTCTGCACTGGCAGGCCAGGCAGGAATGGAGTCCAGGTCAGGACCCAGGAAACCCAGCAGTCCGTCAGTGTCCATAAGGGCCACTGGGCCCGGGGCATTGAGCACAATAATTCACAGCCCAGCAGCAATTAAAACCATTGTCCCTCTTCCCTAAAAGGCAGCCTAGAGGCTGGGGAAAATAGGGAGAGGACTGGGCGAGGAAAAAGATCGTTTCTGAGACTCCAGGTCCCAGAGCCGCATGGTTTCTTCTTAGGCTATCTAAAAAATTTAGGGTTCGAACTTCAACCTTCTGGGTTGCCAAACTGTTATTATTAAAAATGATGAAAGCCGAGATTAGAAGGGAGAATAGTATTTTAATACAAGCCATGCTGATAGAGATAAAATCATTAGACCACGCGCCTGTAAGTATTCAAACTCCTGCCTCAGCCATTTTACTTTTTCCTCTCCTCGCGCACTCAGGTAGCTAAAAAGAGGAAGTTAAAAGTCACTTCCCCCTATTTAAAATAGTCCCTCACCTTGAATACGCAATCCAAAACAGGAAACCCATTGGGGATCACGGGAAATGTAGTTCCAAGTATTCCAAGTGATTTTAAATAACATACAACTTTTATCTTGCCACTGGACTTCAAGAGATGAGGAGTAGCCAGTGTAAGAGCATCAGTGGATTTTCGTGTACAGAGAAACAGAAGTAAAACAGTTAAGCTGAAACAAAGAAGGTATACAATAAATGAAATAACTGATACATATCTGGCACATAGTGGTAGACTCTTAATAAATTCTTGATAATTGACTAACTGGAATGTATACTGAATGTGGATTGGAGCCAAAATGTAAAAAGTTTGATTATCCAAGAAGTAGAGAAATGACACATTCAGAATTGTGGTTTAGGAATCACTTTAGCAGCTGTGTAGAGGATGGATTGGATCAGATAGAGACTTGCAGCAGGAAAACCAATTATGGAGACTGTTCTGTTGTAATAATCTAGCTGAGAGGCAATAAGGGACTGAAACAGGCAGAAAGCTGTGTGAATAGAGAAGAAAAATATGGTGTGAAATATTGCAGAGGTAGAATCATCATCCTGGCAATTACTTAAATCTAGAAAGTGAGGGAAATGTCCAGGATGATCTCAAGACTTTGAACATGGGTAACTAAAAGGATGGTTCAAAAAGGAAGTTAAGGGAAAGAGATAAAGAGCTCTGTATTGGACATTTTGAGTTTAAGATGTTAATATTCAGTTAATATTCCTCACTAGAAGAACATTTCTGTTGAGTCATTTTTACTCATGTCCAACTTTTTGTGACTCTCTTTGGGATGTTCTTGGCAGGGACACTGGAATGGTTTGCAATTTCCTTTTCTAGCATATTTTACAGATGAGGAAACAGAGGCAAATACACTTAAGTGACTTGTCCAGAGTCACCCAGAAAGTATCTAAGACCAGATTTGAACTCAGCAAGATAAGTCTTCCTGACTTAAGGCCTGAAAGTATATCTACTGTGCAACCTAGGTGTCCTACGTAGAGATGATAATTGAACTCATGGAAGTTGATGAGATCACTCAGAGGGAAACAGAAGAGGATAAGATCTGGGATATAGATTTGAAAAACCACAGTTAGGGGGACAATGAACCAACAAAGACCACTGGGACATGGCCAGATCGGTGAAAGACCCAAAAAGATAATAGTTTCATATAATGACAGAGAGCAGTATTTTAGGATTTCTGAAACCTAGGGACCTGGGGACAAATACTCCTTTTTGTTAATCTTCCCATGCCTAATCATATTTCCAGACTCAAGCAACCATACCTAACCCTTGTGTGGTGGCTTGTGGCTGCTCCTGCTCCTCTCCCTGACTCTGAACTTCCCTCTAGTGACCACTGTTGGAATTACACCACTAGAATTGAGGAAAGCAATTAGTTCTGTGGGACAACAAATCATAACATATTTAATGTTAGGAATAGTGGTTCTGAGTCAATCAGAAAAAGGTAAATCCACTACAATGTGTTCCTTAAAGATGGAAGGAAGTATGAAATTAATAAAAGATATGTAGAATTTGAAAAGATTTGGGGACTTATGAGAATAAACTTTGGGACACCTAAAAAATTCACTTATATAGAGCATCTTATTTGCCAATGAAGACAGACAGCAAAAATAATTACATTAACTCACACTTTATATAGCCAAGAACTAAAATGGTCTTTCTCTAAGTCCAGCATTCTCTCAACTTCACTCTTGATTTATTGAATTGTTTTGATCATTTGAATTTGTCTAGGAATGTCCAAAAAAGTCCTACCCAGAAATCTCATTGTTGTTATTTTTAAACTCTTCCCTTTTGCCTTAGAATTAATATTAAGAACTAGTTCCAAAGCAGAAGGGTAATAAGGGCTAGACAATTGGGGTTAAGTGAATTGCCCAGGGTCATACAGCTAGTAAGTATCTTAGTTGCTCCTACTTAATTGTTTTTCTGCAAGTGACCCTAGATTTTTAAAAGCTTCAGTAGGAAGCCTAATGAAGCCTAAACTCTTTAAGATTCTACCTAGAGTAAAATGTAAACTCCTTTAGAACCTACTACTTAAATTTTGTCTCTGTATCCTCAGGATCTAATTCAGGGTCTTGTACTTGGTCGGCACTTGAAGGTGCTTCTTTTCACTGAATTAAATAAGAATTTGGAAATTTTTCAATTATATTCACTGATTATACCTACTGTCCAAAATCCATCAAAGCCAAGTACTTATAGAATCATTTCTAAGAGAGTTGCCACTGAGTACTAAATTATTTTATCTTAGTAACTAATGAATAAAACAGTGATTTTAATTTTTTACTTTAAAAAATTAATCTTTTCATTTGCAGGTAGAAACAATTATTGGCAATTGTTTTCTGATATTTTAGGGTTCACATTTTCTCTCCCTCCTCCCTTCTTTCCCTCTTCCCCAAGGTAGTAATTAGTTAGACATGTATCAGGACTTTCATACAATAAATATTTCTATATTGCTTATATCATGATAGAAGACATATCACACATACAATAAAAATCTCATGAAAAATAAAGTGAGAGATAGCATGCTTTGATCTGCCTCAGACCTCAGTAGTTCCTTCTTTGGCTACAGATAATATGTTCATCATGAGTCCCTTGTAGTTATCTTGGAAACTTGCTTTGCAAATAATGATTTTGTCCTTAATAGTTGATCATTGTATAATATTTCTGTTTTTGTATACATTGCTCTCCAGGTTCTGCTCACTTTTCCTTGCATTGGGAGAGTGATTTTTAAAAATGGTTCTTGATCATTCCCCAATTGATAAATGGGCAATAGGCAGTTTTCAGCAGAACAAAGTTATCAAAAGTCATATAAAAATGTTCTAAATCACTAATAATTAGAATGATGCTTATTAAAACAACTCTGAGGTACCACCTCACATTTATCAGAATGACTAACATGACTGAAAAGGAAAATGATAAATGCTAGAGGAAATGTGGGGGAAATAGTTATATTAATGCACTGTTAGTGAAGCTGTAAATTAGTTCAAATATTTTGGAGAACAATTTGGAACTATATTAAAAGGGCTATAAAACTGCTTAATGTTTGACCTAGAAATACTGCTACTAGGTCTATACCTCAAAGAGATCAAAGGAAAAGGAAAAAGACCCATCATTTATACAAAAATATTTATAGCAGTTCTTTTTGTGGTGACAACTGAGAAGATGCTCATCAACTGAGGAATAGCTGAACAAAAGTTACAGTATATGATTGTGATAGAATACTATTGTCCCATAAAAAACAATGAAGGTAGTGGTTTTAGAAAAACCTGGGAAACCTTATATTACCTGATGCAAAGAGAAGTGGTTAGAACCAGGAGAACAATGCATACAGTAACAACAATATTGTAACAATGATCAACTGTGAAAGACCTAGCAATTTCTACCAATATAATGATCCATGACAATTTTGAAAGACTCATGAGGAAAAATGTGATCTATTTCCCCCAACATGGCTAATATGTTTTATATGATTTCATATGTATAGCAGATATCATATTTCTTGCCTTCTCAATTGGTGGAGAGGGACTAGAGGCAGGAGAAGAATTTGGAATTAAATTTTTTTTTTATTTTAACTAGTCCCTGGTCCTATGAGTCCTTCTTCTGTTTCCATAGGGGGAAAAATAGCCTGGGAAATTGTACTGTACTTTCAATGATTCTAATTTACTCACTGAAACAAGCAAAAACTATTATTTTTTAACACCACAATTTATCCAATTGTATTATGTGACTGCAAGTAATGAAATATTAAAATCTACAATTTCAGATGAATTGCAGCTACTCAAAAAGCAACAGAAATGTGTATGGGAGTTGCAAATAGCCTGAAGAATTTTACTAACAATGACTTGCATATAAGAAATGCTGTTAAAGCATAAACAAAGCAAAGTATGGTCAGGAAAGGAACTGTGCTGGTCATGTAAGAAGAATAAGAGATGACAAATGAACAAAGATCTACACAAAATTTTGCGTTCAAAAAAATTTTAAATGAATTTCATTAGATACCTTTTGTTTTTATTATTACTATACTTCCCAGCATATCCCTCCCTTCTTCCCCAACTAGCGAGCTATCCCTTATAACAAAAGGTTCTATAGGATCTGGAGCCACTCTCAACCTCAATCATGATTATCAGATTATATAAATGAGTAAGATTTTATTAGCTTTTCAGAAGGCACAGTAAAAAAAATTGATTGAAAATCTGGTACATATTTCCCACCAGTACAAAGTAAGATTTCATTTTACATGACCAATATGTTCCAAGACCCTTAGAGTAAAATGAAAATTGTGCATAATAGCAAGCTCCATTACTTAATAAATATTTCTTATACAGACATATCCAAGCACTTTACAACTTTGTCTAGGCTTATCAGAGCTACCCATATCACTTCTCTTCTACTTTGAGGTAATTAATAATGTTATTGAAACACAGAGAAGCACTTCTCTGATGTGGACACAACTTGTTTGTGTATAAGTGAGAACTGGGACAAAGACTGATGGAAGAGCACGTGTTTGGTACAAAACAATGTGATGAATCACTAACATTTCTCAGAGCGAGAATGACCATGATTGGGTGAACTGCTGCAAGACTTTAGACCTCTTGGGAAAAGGGTGTGGATTCAGAGCATAATTAAAATTTTGAATTTTATATATTTTTTGCCTTTATTTTTTTCTCCTGCCAGTCACATATACTTGAATTCACTTGTGCTGAGTTCAAGTAAAATGAGATCCTACTGTATACAGAATCCAAAGGAAAACGGGCTTAAGCTTAGAGCACACATATGGCAAAGTGGTTAACATGGTTCCTGGTTGCTGGAAAGTCCTTTTCTCTTCTTCATTGGGTACGTTCCTTTGCTGAGCTCCTTTGCAGTCTTAAAACTGCCTTTTCTTAGTGTGTCAATTTTGTCCCAAGCTTCTGTTTTAAACACCTAAGAGTAGAATGTTAGTAGAAGTCTAAAATCCTCTTACCACAAAGTCTTCTAGTCTTTGGGAGAGGAGAGGAGGCTGATGTGCCCTCCTTATTGTTGTTAAGTCATTTCTGATTCCTTGACCTCATATGGGGTTTTCCTGGCAAAGATATTAGAATGATTACTCAGTTCCTTCTCCAGTCCATTTTGTAGATGTGGAATGAAGGCAAGCAGGGTTAAGTGACTTATCCAGGGTCATATAGGTAATAAATATCTGAGGCCAGATTTGAACTCAGGAAGATTAATCTTCCTAAATCCTGATCTAGTACTTTATCTACTGCACCATACCACCTAGCTGCTCCTTTGCCCAGTCCCCCTCCCCCATAAATTCCTCCTCAGGAGCATGACTAGAAGCTTCCACCCTAAACTGCCAGGGGATCAGAGCCCCAGTTTCAAATTAGATCAATGGTTTTATATACTAGTCTCTCCCACCATCAATCAATCTAGAACAGAGTTCCTGTTGCACATAATTGAAACATTTTTTGATTTGAAGGGAGATATCCAGGTCTTGTTTAATCTAATTCACATATCTGATGGGTTGATTCAGTCAATAAATTGAATCAGAGCTAAGATGGAGATGAGTCTTGATTGACAGAATCACCATACAAAAAATAAAAAAGGGAAAAAAGCAAAATTTATAAATACCCCCCTAAAATTATCTTTACAAGCAGCATTATTTTCCATACCCATGGTTCCCCTACTCTGTGCTCTCCACATAACTAAATAAATGAAACTTTTCATTGCTTTTAATAATTTGCATGTCTTAGCTCCTTCTAAACTTTAGTATTCCTGATATTATTTTTAGAGGACTATTCTCTCTCCTTTTTGCAACACCTTGCTGACTAGGTCTATATTGAAATTTCAACTGACAAATAAGGTGAAGATAGCAAAGAATCCTTTTAGTCTGGGAGAAGTTGGGGGAAAAAAGTTCAAGTTTGCACCCTGAGATAGGATTAGAAGAATCCCATGAAAGTTTGGAACTAAGGAACAAATAAGAGAAAGAGGGAGGGTAGGACTAAACTCTCTTCCTGGTGGCAATAGCAACTATAGCAGGAGAAATGGAGTGGCTGAGAAGGAACTACAAAATCTTCATTCATTCTGTCAACCACCCTGACTCCAACATCAACATACACTCAAGCAGCAATAGTGACAAGACTAAGAGCTAACTCCTAAGCATTGATGAGTTCTCCCTTAAAGCAAAATCCAGCCTGATAGTAGTTCTGATCCTTTCTAGATGGGAGCTTTCATCCCAATATTTCTTAAGTTTCCTATTAGGCTACTTTCTCTTTTCCTTCCTCCTCCACTTCTTATTGTATTTTTAAGTCTGATTTGTTTATATAATTGAGTTCCCATTGTCTTCGGGAATATTTTTAACTGCTGATGTGTAATATGGAAAAGCATACTGCCATATATACTTTTCCATATTACAGATGATGAGGTGGGTGAAATTATGAGATATTACCTTTCATGGTATTTATAAGATAAAATCCTTTCATTCTGGCTTAGTTAGAAAATTACTGCCTCCATGTATTTTGTGAGCCACTTACTCTATATTAATTTTATAACTCTTTTAACTTTCCAAGAGCAAAGGGAGTTTCAAATGAGTTTTAATTCTCCTATGACCAAAGGAGTCTAACCTCTTTTATCAAAGTAACAACGGATGGAGGATGGAAGACACATAACCATAATCTCCTTCCTAGGCCCTGGAGAAAGAGGTGGAGGAGATAGAAAAGTAGCAACCTGAAGGAAAAGCTCTGCCCTGAGCCAGCCAGCCCCAGTAGGCAAAGCTGGAGAGCTCTCAACTCTAAGCCTTTTTGGAATGGAACAGGGAGGAAATTAGGTGAACACATACATCTCACACCAGTGGTTACATATTCATCTTCAATACTTTGCTTTTACTTCAATCTTTAATAGTTTTTTTTTTGAATTTTAAACTTAAATAACAGAAAGGATATCATTTCCATTTACACTATAGAACAAAGAGGACTATATATGAAACTGTAAATCTCCATTTCATGTCACTTATTTTTTAAGTATATAATAAATGCCATATTGTAATTTAAAAATTGTTCTGATGGCCCATGCTTTCTCCTGAACTTTCATCTGTTCTCTTATGTCAATTTCTTTCAATGTTTTGTAAGGAATTAAAATTAAGGGTTTGACTAAATATATGAGAATTCTAAGATAGTACTGTGGTCACCCATTTAAAAATATAGCTCAAATCAAATTGACTTTCAGTAGCTTTATTTACAAAGTGGTGAAAAGAGTGAAAGGAGAGAAATATGAAAGAGGGTAGAGTTAAGAAGTCTAGCCTATCACCCTAGTTATATTCAATAATCTGGGAAGTTCAGAACCCTTTAGAGTCCTTTTTCCATGTTATTTCCTGTCCCTTCCCCCACTTTGCAAGAGCCAATTGCAGTCTTTAAATTTGCTTAGCACTGCCCAGGGGATGGTCAGTTGTCTTTGGGTTTTTACCCACTTTTAGTAAGTGGCTTGCGAACCTCCCTACTTAGTGTAAAGTAGGGGTGTTTTCAGTTTTTGTTGATTAATTTAAAAATAGGCAAGGATAGAATTAATCCTATCTTCACATTTTCAACAGTCTTTCTGGGAGGCTCACTATTGCTAACTCCCTTTCCATCCTCAATCCCACCTCCAATTAAAAACCATGAAAAAAAGTTCTTGTAACAAATAAGCATAGTCAAGCAAAACAACTCCACACAGTGGCCAGTCCAAAACTGTTATCTCTTTCCACGCCTTGAATCCATCATTTCTTTGTGAAATGGACAACAATGCTTCATCATAGGTCCTCTGGAATGGTGGTTAATCATTGCATTGATCAGAGTTCTTAAATCTTTCAAAGTAGTTTTTCTTTACAATGTTATTGTCATTATTCTGGTCTCTCTTCACTTTTCTTTCTTTTCTTTTTTTTTATCAACTCACACTCTCTAGGATTTTCTAAAATTTTATTTTTCATCATTTCATACAGCACAGTAACATGGCATTATATTCACATATATTGCAATTTGTTCAGCTTTTCCATAATTGATAGACATTTAGATTCCATTTGTTTACTTTTTTCCTTTTCAATGATCCTTTCAGGATCAGGAGCTTTGTTTTGCTTGTAGCCATTCTTTCTTTGGTATTACCCTCCATTTAACACCCCTATCTTCACCCCTAATTGTTTCTCTGCTTGTTGAATTTTATCTTTTTCTCTGTGTGTCTCTTCAGTCCTACAACAGTCCTATCTGGTTCAGATAAGAGTAAGATTCTGTGTCTTTTAAAAATTTGAGCTGATCAATGAGTTCCATGTAAATTAGTCCAAGAAGAGAGTTCTCATCTTTTATTCATATCAAAGTCATTAGCACTTCTGTCCTTAGAGGTTTATTAATTTTTTAAATAAAGATATTTTATTTTTATCAATTACATATAAAAAATTTCCACATATAAGTTTACCAAAGTTATATGTTCCAAATTGTCTTCCTCCTTGCCCCCTTCCCACTCCTGGAGCTGACAAACAATTGGTTTCGTATTTCATATATATATACATATATGTAAAATCATTCAAAACGTATTTCTATATTATTCATTTTTTTGTAAGAGAATACTCAAAACCAAAAACCCAAATAAACTTAAGAGAATAATAGCATGCTTTGATATGCATTCCAAATCCAATAGTTCTTTCTCTGGAGATGGATAACATTCTTTGTCATAATTCTCAGAATTGTCTGAATCATTGTATGGCTAAGAATAACTAAATCTATCATAATTGGTCATTCCACAATATTACTGTTACTATGTACAATGTTCTCCTGACCCTCAGGGGTTCATTCTTGAAAGTCTCCCTTCTCTTTGACTTGACTTCCCTGATTGGAATTATAGGCCTTAGGATCCTTTCTTGTCTGTCTCTGAACTCCTAGAATATACTCTGTACCATAAAACCTTCCTTATTTATCATGAACTCTAAAATGACTTCCAGGTTTTCACATCAAGAATAAAATAAATAAAACAAATCATGGAGAATACAACTAGATATCACAAACTAACCAAAAAAACTATGGAAATGTTATTTCTTCATTTTTACATGTCATGTTCTTTTTACAATAGCTCCTATAGCAAGTACAAGAGTCCTCAGCCCATTTTGGTCTTTTCCACCTAGGCCCTGCATGGAGCCATGACTAGCATCATAGAAGTGGAAAAGATTTGAAAATAAATTTCTATCTTTAAATCCAGAGTTTAGACTAAAAGTGCCTAAGCAGAAGGAAAAGAGTCTAAAAGATAGATGTGAATATCTTTGGACTTTTCAAGATTAAAGAGAAAACTAGTGCTTGCTGCCAGAAAGAAAAAATTCAAATACCAAGGAATCATAGTTAAGAATACTTGAGATTTAGCAGTTACCACTGTAAAGGAATGAGAAAGAATCTTGAATATGGAATGTGATATTCCAAAAGGCAAAAGATATAAATCTAGAGCCAAGAATAACTTACCTAGGGGGAAAAAAAAAACCTGACAAAGTATAATCCTATAGGGGAAAAATGGACCTTCAGACAGTTTTTTCAAATATTCCTAATTTTAAAAAACACAGAGCAGAACAGGCACTTTGAAATACAAATGAAAGAGCCAAGAGAAAAATGAAAATGTAAATATAAGCCGAAGAAACATTAACCGTATATTGTTTACATTCTTAAATGGGGAGAGATGACAAAGGATCCTTTTAAAAACCATAATGTCAAAAGGGGTCATAGAATAGTCAAATGAAACAGAAGACCTAGTAGTTTAAAAAAATTTTTTTTGATGATTCTGAAAGGAACAAGAAAAGAGAAAAAGGGAGGAAGATGGAGAACTTATTTCATAGAATCAGGGAGGGGACAGGTGGAAGTACATACAAATATGGAAATTGTTGAGGGACAGGTGTTACTTGAAGTTTACTTTCATCTAAACTGGTTAGAAGAGGGCAGAACATAAACACAAATACATGCAGCAAAGAATACATTAATCTCAACACAAATACACAAAGTAATAGGAATAGCTGTGAGGGATTATAAGAGGAAGGACAAATTTAAGCAGGGACTTATCTTAAACAAAACACTCCCTTAATTTAGAGAGTGAATTGTGAAGAGGGATTTAAAAGGACAGAAAGAAAAGATAAGAAAAAGTAAGTGAATAGGATGGAGGGAAGTACATAAATAACTAAATTGTTCTAGAGGCAGCTGTGTGGTTCAGTGGATAGAGACAGGACTGGAGTCAGGAGGACCTGTGTTCAAATTTGATCTCAGATACTTACTAGCTGCATGATCCTATACAAGTCATTTAATCCCAAATGCCTACCACTTGTTTTTCTGCTTTAGAACCAATACTTAGTATTGATTTGAAGACAAAAGGAAAGGGCTTAAGAAAAAAAAAACTAAAAACTTTTTCCTTTCCCTTCTCTCCCCTTCCCCAAATAAAGCCTTGAATAGGATAGTGCAATTCATATAATGGTGGAGGAGAATAGAAAACTATGCTGTTCACATATAACGCACTTGAGACGTAAAGTCTAACACAGTTAAAATAAGAAAAGGGTTAGAAATAAAATCTATTAGACCTCAGATAAATATATAAAAAAAGAAAAAGTATCAATTATTATTTTGAAAGGCATGCAAATTAAGTAAAAAGACATAAATAGGGTAAGTATATTTTGCTGAAAGTTTCCATAGACGAATTAATTTCAGTACTTATATGATGAATTACAGCATCTAAATAAAAGAAAAGCTAAATGAATTAGAAGAAATAGATAGCAAAACTAAAATAATGGGGAAGGAACCTCAATGTACTAATTTTATCCCAATATTAATCTGATCAAAAAGAAGAAGAAAAAAATTTAAGGACCTGAATAGAATTCTTATAAGTTAGGTATAATAGACCTTTCATTATTATTGAATGGGAAAGGAGTATATATATTTTATAGCTGTGCATGGCACCTTTACAAAATTTGACCATAGGTTACGGTATAAAAAGTCATTAAAATGCAGGGGGCAGCTGGGTAGCTCAGTGGATTGAGAGCCAGGCCTAGAGACGGAGGTCCTAGGTTCAAATCTGGCCTCAGACATTTCCCAGCCGTGTGACCCTGGGCAAGTCACTTGACCCCCATTGCCTACCCTTACCACTCTTCTACCTTGGAGCCAAGACAGAAGGTAAGGATTAAAAAAAAAAGTCATTAAAATGCAGAAAAGCAGAAATAATCAACAAATACTTTATTATTTTACTGACCATGTTGCAATAAATGTTAAATATTAAATAAAGAACTACTAAAAAGAATTAAAAATCAACTGAAGACTAACAATCATAAAAAAAAATGGTGCATCAAAGAACAGATCATAGAAAAATAGGCAATTTCATTAAGATAATTATAGTAATGAGACAACATAACAAATTTAAAGATGTATCCAAAGCAGTCCTTTGGGGAAAATTTATATATTTAAATACTTTCATTTTTTAAAAAAGGAAAGAATGATCAATAAATTGGACATATGACTAAGAAAAAATAAAACCAACAAGTTAATACACAACTAAACCCCAAATATAAGTCCTGAAAATCAAGGAAGAAATTAGCAAAAAAAAATTTTAATTCATGAAACTATGAAATAATTTTTTAAACAAACATATGATAGGTAAACCCTTAGCTAACTTGATTTTTAAAAAGGAAAAAGAAAATTAAACAACTAGTATAAAACACAAAAAAGAAGAATTCATAATAAATGAAAAATAAATAAGGCTATGATTCTAAACTATTTTGCCCAACTATATACCAAAAGAACTGATAATCTGAACAAAATAGAAAAATAAAAACTATCCAGATTAACAGAACAAGAAATAGATTTAAACAATTCAGCCTCAAAAAAAAAATTTAATAAATTATGAATGAACTCCCAAAGAAAAAAATAATCCTAGGACCAGACGGATTCATAAATTAATTCTCTTAAACATTCAAAGAAAACTAATTCTAACATTATACAAATTGTTTGAAACAATAAAATAGGGATTTTATCAAATTTCTTTTATGACATAAGGAGAATCTTGATATCTAAACATAAAGCATGGAGAGTCAAAATAAAAGAAAATTATAGACTAATGAATACTGGTACAAAATTGTAAAATAAATTATTAGCAAAGAGGGTATAACAGTATATCACAAAAATTATATAAGGAAAAATAGAAACAACCATATTAATTTTTTAAAGTCCCCTATAATAATGTGATTATATCAATAAGCACAAAAAAGCTTTTGACAAAATGATACTCATTTCTATTAATAACATTAAAAATATAGGAATAATTGGACTTTTCTTTACCATAATAAATAGTACATATCTAAAATCAAGAGCCTGAGCATTATCTGTAATGGGGATGCATAATAAGAATCGAATTCAATAAATCTATGGTTGAAACAAGGATATTCCTTGTCTCTCCTTCTATTTGACAAAGTATTAGAATGCTAGCTATTACTATGTGACAAAAACAAGAAATGGAGAAAATAAGTATACATACAGAAGAAACAAAATGATCACCTCTTGCAGATGATATGATGGTTTACAATAACTTCACTTAAGTTGTAGAATATTTTTAAAATCCACAGAAATCATTCTCATTTCTAAAAAATACTAATAAAACCCAACAGGAAAAGATAAGAGAAATTCTATTTAGAATATATAAAATACTTCAGAGTCTACATACCAATATGTAACCAAGAATTATTTAAATAATACAAAATACTTTACAGAAATAAAGATCAACCTAAATGATTGGCAAAATCTTAATTGTTCATGTGAGATATAAACCAATATACTAAAAATAATAATGCTAACCTAATTTATTATTCAATGCCATACAAACTTTCAAAGGATTACTTTCTAAAATTGGGAAAAAAATTTATCTGAAAGAATAAAGAGTCAAGGTCTCAGGGAAATAAAGAAAATAAGTGGAAAGGAAAGGAGCCTAGCAGTACCAGATTTCAAATTATATTGCAAAGCAGTAATCATTAAAATATTTTGGTTAAGAAATTTGGTTAAGAAATAAGAGGTTGGGGGGCAGCTGGGTAGCTCAGTGGATTGAGAGCCAGGCCTAGAGACAGGAGGTCCTAGGTTCAAATCTGGCCTCAGCCACTTCCCAGCTGTGTGACCCTGGGCAAGTCACTTGACCCCCAATGCCTACCCTTACCAATCTTCCACCTATGAGTCAATGCACAGAAGTTAAGGGTTTGAAAAAAAAAAAAGAAATAAGAGGTTGATCGGTGAAACAGAAGTGTTTTTGTTCAATCATTTCAGTCTTGCCTGATTGTGAGAAGAATATTTGGAGTTTTCTTGACAAAGATACTAGAGTAGTTTGCTATTTCTTTCTCCATCTCATTTTACAAATGAGAAAACAGACAAACAAAGTGAAGTAACTTGACTAGAGTTTCACAGTTAGTGTCAGAGGCTGGTTTTGAACACAAGAAGATGAGTCTTTCTGATATCAGGCCCAGCACTCAATCCATTGCACCAATCTAACTCTTCATACAGTATACAGAAGCAAATGAACTTAGAAGTCTTGTTTTCTATAAACACAAAGACCCCAGCTACTGGGGTAAGAACTCACTATTTGATCCAAACCCTTCCTCCCCCCCCCAAAAAAAAAAACAACTATTGAGAGAATTAAACAGCAACACGGAAGAAATTAGATTTAGATACCTTATATCAAAATAAGCTTCAAGCAGGTATAAAGGATTATATCACGAATAAATTGGAGAAACAAGGGGAAAATGTCATGAAATCTATGGATAGAAGAAAACTTCATGACCAAACAAAGGCTAGAGAGGATCACAGATTATGGATTTGATTACATTAAATTTGAGTTTTTGTACAAACAAGTCTGATAAAACTAAGATCCAAATGGAAAAAATCTTTGAAGCAAGTTTCTCTGATAAAGGTCTCATTTCAAGGATATATAAGGAATTGATTCAAATTTGTAAGAATAAGATCCATTTTCCATTTTATAAATGACCTAAGGCTACAAATAGTCATTTCTTAAAGGAAGAAACTCAGGCCACATTTTAAAAAAATGCTCTGAAAACTATATGAAAAAATATATCTAAAGTCATATGAAGAAATGATCCAATTAGAGAGCACTAATTAGAGAAATAACAATAAAAGTAGTACTGAGTTTCTACCTCAAACTGAAGAGATTGGCAAAAATGGCAAGAAAAAAGGCAAATATTAGAGGGACTATAGGAAAACTGGCATGTTGATACACTGTTGGTAGCACTGTGACTGGGTGAAACCATTTTGGAAAGCAGTTTGGAATTATACACAACAAGTTACTAAACAATGCATTCATTCTCTCCTATCTTTAGCAATGCTATGCTTATGTTCCAAAAAAATCAAAGAAAGAGAAAAGGAACCTATAAGTTCAAATAGTTTTAGCAGCTTTATTTTATAAAGGCAAAAAGCTGATAACTTAGTAGATTCTTATCAATTAGAGAATAACAAAAAAATTTTGGTTAATGAATTTAATGGGATTCAATTGTGTTGAAGAAATCATGAAAAAACTTGTTTCAAAGAAATATATAAAGACTGGTGCAAATTGACATAGAGAAGAAGTGAGAAGAGTAATTTATAATATAACATCACTATTATAAAAATGAACAATTTGAAAGCTATGAGAAAGGTGATCAATGAATGATCATACAAAATTCAGAGTATGGATGAGAATAAAGAGTACCTTTAAGCTTTGGCAAAGAGGTGAAGCACTACATGTACAGAATTACAAATGTATTCTTGGATAATGTGTTGAATTGTTTTCTTGTGTTTCCATACTTTTTACAAAGGAATATTATACTTGGTGGGTCAAGGATGGGAAAGAGAGGTGCTAGGTAGGAATAAACATTTAAAAAAGGAAAAAAGTTCTGGTTTCTCTTCCTGCCTGAAAATCCTACCTATTTATAATTAGGATGTTAGAAACGAGAGGATGGGTTCAGAGAGACCTAGGAAGATCTGTAGGAACTGATGAAGAGTGAGGGAAACAGAATCAGGAAAACAATTTATATAATAATTACAGTATTGTATAGACAACTTTGAAAGACTTAGGAACTCTAATCAGTAGAAAATCCAACCATAATTCCAGAGGATTTATGATGAAATGTGCTACTCACTTTCTGAAAGGTAAGGAACTCAGAGAGTAAAGTGACACATTTTTATATGGAATAAGCATTTTTTAAAATTCAAAGATATTTTATTTCCCCCAACTACATGTAATAATTTTCAACCTATGTATTCCAAAATTATAAGAGCCAAACTATATTTCTTTCCTTTCCCTCTCCCCACTTGGAGATGGTATGCAATATGATCTGGGCTATGTATCATGCAAAACACACTTCCATAGTGGTCATTGTTGTAAGAGCACACTCATACAAACAAAACCCCAAATAAAATTGTAAATACACTGATGTGAAAGATAGTATTCACTTCACATCTATCAGATTGACCAATACAGCGGTAAAGGGAAGAGGTAAAGTTTGGAGGGGATGTGGCAAAATTTGGACACTAGTGCATTGCTTGTGGAGCTCTGAACTGCTCCAACCATTCTGGAGGGCAATTTGGAACTATGCCTAAAGAGCTACAAAATTATGCATACCCTTTGATGTGGTAATACTACTACTGGGTCTGTATCCCAAAGAGAATAAAAAAAGGAGAAAGGATCTGCTTGTACAAAAATATTTATTTTTTTATAGCTCTTTTTATAGTGGCAAAGAATTGGAAATTAAGGGATGTCCATCAATTGGGGAATGGCTAAACAAATTGTGGTACATGTTGGTGATGGAATACTATTGTGCTATAAGAAATGATAAGCAAGATAATTTCAGAAAAAGTTGGAAAGATCTGCATAAACTGATGCAGAGTGAAGTAAGTAGAACTGGGAGAACATTGTACACAATAACTGCAATATTGGGTGATGATTATCTGTGAAAATTTGGCTACTCTCAGCAATGCAATGATCTGGGACAATCCTGAAAGACTTATGATGGGGAATGCTAACTACCTCTAGGGAAAGAACTATTGGAGTCTTCTTTCATATCAGTTTATTTATGGTTTTATTTTGGGGCTTTGGTTATATATAAGCTTGTTCATACAACAATGACCAATATGGAAGTGTTTTGAATGACAGTAAAAATGAAATTTAAAAAAAAAAAAAAAAGAAAGTATGCCTTGATCCTTATCCATCCATCTCTCACAGTTATTTCTCTAGAGGTAGATAGCATACTCCATCATAAGTCTTGCAGAATTGTCTCAGATCATTGCATTGCTGATAGTAGTCAAGTTTTCACAGTTGATCATTGCACAATTTTTCTGTTGCTCTGTACAATGTTCTCCTGGTTCTTCTTGGAAAAAGCAGTTATTAATTGCCTACTATATGCCAGGTGTTGTGCCATGCTACACACTTTTACAAATATCTCATTTGATTCTCATAACAACCCTGAAAGGCAGGTGCTATTAGGAAGTAGGTGACAAAAAGAGGAATTTGTTTTGCTTATCTATTCGTAATAGGGATTATGTTTTTCTTTCTTTCTGGAGGAAAGGTATGAGGAAGGAGAAAGAAAGTTTTTGGTTGATTGAAAAAAATGTACATTTAACTAAAAGAACCTGTTGGAGTAGTGCTATACCGTATGCCTATGCTAATTTTTCTTCCAAATAATGTTCAGTTTGTCAGAATCTAAAAATCTGAGTGGAACTCAAAACAGTTTTTAGATGTTGGGCAGCATCACTGCCAATAAAACAAAATGGTGAAACAGGAAACTTTGAAATTATAATGACCAAACTTGTCACCACAGAAGAAATATGAGAAGGCCCCCTCTTTCTTTGCAGAAGTGGAGGACTATAGGTATAGAACACTGAATCACACTTTTTTGAGATATTTGTTTTGTTGCATTCCTTTTTTCTTTGTTATAAGATTTATCTATCTGAGATAGGGATCAGAGAGAAGGGAAAGGTACATTAAGAAATGCAATAATGTAAAAACAAAAGATTTCAATAAAAATTTATTACAACTTTTTAAAAAGATATGGGTTTATAAAGTAGATATAGCAAAAATGCCACCTTCCTGATTCTGACACTATTTCTTACTAAAGTCAGAGATATGAGCATTTTTTTTCCCCTTCACATAGCATAGCATTGATTCATTTGTCACTTTTAGTACACTAAAAACCTAATAATTTTTCATGCAAACTGTTGTTTATACTTGAAAAAATGATTTAAAAATTTTTTGGCTGGATTGCATGTTTTCTCTATCAAATTTTAACCAATGAATTACTCTCTATAGATAAGAGATGGATCCAGTTGGCACGATTGGTTATAAGATTTTCTCTTGGGCTATTCAGCAAGATGAAAGTAGGAGTGAAGAAGGAGGATGGTCCAGGTGATTGAGGTGGAGTGATGAAGAAGATGGTAGAAATTGGTGGAGGAGAATGTGTTAGAAGCACAGGGTTTAGGGGTAGCTAGGTGACTCAGTAGATTGGGAGCCAGGCCTAGAGAAGAAAGGTCTTGGGTTCAAATTTGACTCTAGCACTTTCTAGCTGTGTGACCTTGGGCAGTCACTTAACTCCTATTGCTTAGCCTTTACCTCTCTTCTGCCTTGGAACCAATACACAGTATTGATTCTAATGGTAGAAGATAAGGGTTTAAAAAAAAAGTGCAGAGTTGTTGGGGGACATCAATTTACATAAGCTTTATATATAAGCCATGAAATTGTGGTGGAAAGTAAAACTGTAAGCTAAGGGAGCAGCTAGGTGGCTCAGTGGATTGAGAGTCAGGCCTAGAAATGGGAGGTCCTGGGTTCAAGTTTGGCCTCAGGCACTTCTTAGGTGTGTGACCCTGGGCAAATCACTTAATCCCCATTGCCTAGGCTTTACTGCTCTTCTGCCTTAGAATCAAAACACAGTATTGATTCTAAGTCAGGAGGGGTTTTAAAAAACAAACAAACTGAAAGCCAGGTGCTGAGTTCCTTGAGACAGGGAGAATGACCTGAAAATTAACATTTAATAGAAATAATATACTGGAAAGGGTGCTACAGTTAGATAGAGTGAACATGAAAGAAGGAGAAGTCATATTGTTAGTGAGAAAGTCTTAAATGACCATCAAAAGAATAAGGAACATGCCAACTCCTTCCTCTAAGGCAGTATTTCTGAGCTTGTTTGTATCTAGCTGAGGATTGATGAGCTGGGGCCAGGCTGAGAGAAAGTACATTTGGTACTTGTCAGGGAACTAGGGACATGTGCCTTCTAGGCCTAAACTTCATAAGTAGAAGGGATTTGAGAGGCATTTTAGTTCAAGTTATACCTAAATAAGAACTCTTTCTACAACATATCTGACACTCAACTAGCCTTTGACTAGTCTCATTTGTAAAATAGGAATAATAACACATAAATTACCTTCATTATAGGATTATTGTGAGGAAGGTGATGTGTCAATCTTAAAGTGCTATACACCTGTGGGTTATTAGTATTTCCATGGATTGGCATAGTACTAATACATAGATTAGGCACTACATAAGTGATTGTTAGCCTGAACTAAATTGAATCAAATTGCTATAAATCAACTTGTGTTTCAAAGGTATTAGGGGAAATATTTAAAGGAATTCAGTGGTAAATATTTTGGTTCAGTGCCCAGCATACAGGAATGCTGACTACACATTTGTTAACTGACTGAAGGATTTTTCTATGTGTGTGTAGCAGGAGAGAATGATTATTTATATAGTATCTACTACATACCAGGCATTGTGCTAAATGCTTTACAAACATAATCTCATTTGATCTTTATATCAACTCTGAAAATAAATAAGCTGTTATTATCCCCATTTTATAGTAGAAAAATATGAGGTGGACAGAGGTTAAATGACCAGACACATCTAGTCTGATAGTGTATTTTAACTCAGGTTTCCCTAATTTTATGCTTTATGCTCATTCTTGTAAGAGATTGATTATATAACTATATACTTAAGGTATGGTCACCAGGAATCAGATCAACTAGATTCCAAATTAAAATAGACCCAAGTCAGAATGGCTTTTATGGAAGTTTATTTACAATTAGGAAGGCTGAAGGTAGGGAAATAGAGAGAAACTCTGGCCCAGACCAGAGGTCCGGATGGGATGAGAATTTAGAGGCCCCAGTAAAGGAGCACAGAGGTTAATTAAACAAGGCTTCTAGCCACAAGGCCTTTACAATTAAAGAGGCAAGAGAGGCCTCCTTGAGGGTAGAGCCTCCAGAAACACCAAGGGAGGAGAAAGGAAGTCAGCCTAGCTTACCCATGTGACAATTCAGAGGTAAGCAGTCTGAGGTCTCACCAGAGAGCCTTCAACACCAAGTTCAAAGCGCCAACTTCCTCCACAGGAAATTACCATCATGTTTAAAAGATAGCATCTTTCGTCACTTCCTGCATCCACCTTCAATTTCAAGTGCACAAATGGCAGCTTCAACACTGTTTTGGACTGCCCAAAAGGCAGTCCCTTGTTCTTGATTTGTTATTTATTGTCACTTGTGGGTAACTGATCTTCCCCTCCCCACTAACTTGGGTGGGGTGACAATTTCTGAAGGCTAGAGTCTAACAATGAATGAGGATGAGCTAATTCCATTTACACAATCTTCTTAAATATCTATTTGCCTTTATATTAGGGGGCAGTTGATATCACCCCACTCCATTCATCTGAGATATCTTTAATTTATATTTCTTGAAAGATTGAAATCAGAAGTATGAACAAAGCTTAGAGACTAGTATTCAGTCAATCAAAGGCTTGAGGCTTTCCTTGCATGGGAACTGGAGGGACATCTACAAGTATTCATAATGGATTGACTAATGAGCCTCACAGAATACCCTGGTTAAGCACTTGAGAAGAGGGTGAAAAGAAAAACTCTGGGCCTTGGTCTCAAGTTAAGTTCCCCAATTCCATCTTGACCTGAGAAGGACTTTGGAGAGCTAGGGGACTTCCCATATTTTCTACCACCACCTAACAGCTTACTGGAACTAGCTAAATAGTATTCTCTGACTCAGATTCAAGGCTCTAACAAGACCCCAGAAGAACAGTTACTCCCTCTCTAAAGAGAACATCATAAAATTGTATTTATCTATTTAAACCATTACCTTCTGCCTTGGCTTTTGTAAGAAGGAAAAAAAGGGGGTTTTGGTTGGATATTAATATTTAAATGAGTGGTCACCAAGGAATTGAATAAATATCAATTCCTAATAAAAAGAACTCGGGTCAAAATGACTTTTATGGTAGTTTGTTTACAAATGAGAAGAGAGAGTGAAAGTAAGAAAATCAGAGAGAGGATAAGGTAAGATAATTAACCTAACACACTAAATAATTTTGCTCTGGCCCCTGGCTCAACCCAGGCAGGGCTAATTAGTTCTCAGCCAGAGAAGGCTCAGACTTAGGCTGAGGGCCTGGATGAATGAAGCAAAAGCTTCAGTCAGGAAGCCTCTCTTAAAAGGAGAGTTCCTTCAGAAAAATCCAGGAAGAGTCAGTCTTTACACTCACCACATGTAGTTCTAAGGGAGAGATTTAAGAACAGTCTCACCAAGTCCAAGGTCCCAGCCAGAGCTCCTCCAGATCCAAGAAATGAACAAGAAGTTACTTACGGGAAGTTGTCACTCCTTTTTAAAACCACTTCTTTTGTATCACTTCCTGTGATGCCTTCTTCTAGTTTAACTGTCCAATCATAATAAACGATTTGCTTAGGACTGCCCAGGGGGCAGTCAGTTAATTCTGATTTGTCACCCACTTTTGCGGGCTACATCTTTGGGGACTCAATCTAAAAATGGGCATGGTAGGTTTAATCTCATTATCATACTTTATTGTGAGGGAACTAAAGAGATTAGAACCGCAAATGGTAGTGGGAATTGATCAAACCACAGTGACTTCATCTTGAGACTTAATTCTAGAGCTAGCTCAATTTCCTTTCTACTCAATTATAGGTCTAGTCCAGTTTCAGTCCTGTGAGAAAGCTTTATTAAGTTGTGAGAATTGATAGAAAACATAATTGTATTGTTTGAATCTAACCTGGCATGGCTGGGAAGCTGGACCATCTCTACTGCTGTTTAGAGGCCTTTAACTAAAGACCTGGGTCAGTGATGGTAAACCTATAGCACAGGTGCCAAAGATGACACACAGAGCTCTCTCTGTGGGCACACACCCTCCTCCGCCCAGTTGGTTACTAGAAAGACAGAGGGACTTGGGTGGAGCTGTTCCCCTCCCCCTCTCCACCATGCTTGAGGACATTTTTTCTCATTCACCTGACCCTCTGCCCAGCAGCCAAAGGAAGCCCACAGGGGTTAGGTAAGGTAGGTAGCTCACAGATGGCAGAGCTGGAAGGAGCAGAGAACTTGGGCTATTCTCTTCCCTCTTTTACATTCACTGAGGACATTCCTCACTTCACCTGCCCCTCTGGCCAGCAGCCCAACGGAAGCCCTTTCCCCATCCCCTGTGTGGGTAAGGAAACGGGGGAGGGGGGGAGGGGAGAAGGAGGATGTACCCAGCCTGTGGTGGGGGAGGGGCACAGCACAAGGTCTGGGGGTGGTGGCATGGCACTCTATCTCTAAAAGGTTTGCCATCACTGACCTAGGTTATGCTGACCAGAAACTCAGTGACATCAAAAGGAGTTTCCTCACAATTATACATCTCAAGCAACCTATGTGCTGTATCTGAAAATTTGCCCTGATTGGTTAATCAGTTATTGTTTCCATATTCCTTTGATTAAATACAGATAGTTGGGGGGAATGGGATACCTCTTTTGTCTGATTTCAGGGACTTGTACCTGTTTGCTCTCCTTCCAATTTGAAAAGTGACTAATCTTTCCTCTAATTAGATATCAATTTTGTATCTAATTTTGTATATAAGTATCCCCCTGTATTTATTTAGTTGAGGAGGTCTGGTTCCAATTTGTTATGCAATTGGCATATATTACTTAATAAATCAATATGATCAGAAGCTTGAAACTTTGTTTCCTCAACCATTTCATCTTTCATCACCACAATTGTACTTCATAGATATTGTGTTTTCTTCATATTGAAGGTTTGTGGCAACCTTGCAATGAATAAATCTACTGGTGCCATTTTTTCAACAGCATATGTTCACATCATACCTCTATGTCACATTTTGGTAATTCTCACAATATTTCAAACATTTTCATTATTATCATATCTGTTACAATGATCTGATATCAGTGATTTTCGATGTTACTATTATAATTATTTTGCAGTGACACAATCTAAATAAATCCATATAAGATGATGAAGAATTTAATTGATACATGTTATATGTGTTTGGGCTCCTCTACCTACCTGCCATTCCTATCTCTCTCCCTCTCCTCATATCTCCCAATTCCCTAAGACACAACATAATTGAAATTAGGACAATTAATTACCCTATGATAACCTCTAACTCTGTAAGTGAAAGAGCCAATAGAGGTGACAAACTTTATTGTTGTCTTATTTTAAGAAATGGCTTGGGGCAGTTATGGCTCAGTAGATAGTCAGGCCTGGAGCCAGTAAGTCTTGAGTTCAAATGTGACCTTTAGCTATTTCCTAGCTTCTGATCCCTGGCAAATAAATTTAACCCCCAATTGCTTAGCTTTTGCCATTCTTCTGCCTCAGAACTGATACTTAGTATGGAAAAGGTTTGGAGAAAAAAAAGACATTGCCACAGACATCCTGACCTTCAGCAATGATCACCCTGATCAGTCAGCAGCCATAAACATCAAGGAAAGTCTCTCTTTCATCAGTAAAAAATAAGGATCCCATTAAGGTTCAGATGAAGGTTAATATTTTTTAGCAATATATTTTTTTGAACTCTTAGCTTCTATCTTAGAATAGATACGAAGTATTTATGCACAAACTATTTTTAAATCAAAGTATATACATTGTATTTTTTAGGCATAATAACTATCACGTACTTAATAGACTGCATACAGTATAGTTTAAACATAACTTTTATATGCACTGGGGAAACCAAAAAATTTGTGTGACTGACTTTATTGCCATATTTGCTTTATTTCCATAGTCTGAACTGAACCTGCAGTATCTCCTAGAGAAATCTGTGCCAACGAACCAAAATTAGTTAATTGACCCTTTCTAAGAAAGTTAATTAAGCCTGGTTGACTAATATCATAATCAACTCATAATCATGTAAGAAAGCAAAACAGGTAGTTAGCCTTGTGAACTAGAGATACCTCCTAACCCTCAGGGCTGTCTCTAGAGCCCCTAGTACAGTGATGACAAGCCCATTAGAGACCATGTGCTGTCACTCCCTCCCCCCAGACTAAGTGCCAACCCCATTCCCCTTTACCCCAGACAGAGGAGGAAGAAAGGGGAGGGAGGAAGCACTTCCATTGGGCTGCTGGGCATTGGGGAGGGGAGGTGTGATGGAGAGGGAGAGGGGAGCAGCTCTGCCTGAGTCCCTCTGCCTTTCTAGTAACTAATTCTGGTGGGAGACAGCAAATGTGTCCATGAAAAGCTTTCTTTGTGCCATCTTTGGCACATATGCCATAGGTTCACCATCATGGCCCTAGGAGATGTTCTTAGAGAGTGCTGGAGTTTCAGTGTGAATGGGTGTGGAGTTAGGAGAGTAACAAATATATAAAGTAACTCACTAATTTGTCCAAAATTACCATGTCCAAAATGGAATTCATTATCTTTCCCTCTGATCTACTTGCCCTCAATACCTTCCCCATTTCTGTAAAGAGTATTATTGTCCATCCAGTCCTTAGGCTCCTAATTTAGGAGTCATTCTGGAACTCCTCACTATCTCTCATTTCGATCTCAGAGTCATCCTTGACTCCTCTCTCTCTCTCTCTCTCTCTCTCTCTCTCTCTCTCTCTCTCTCTCTCTCTCTCTCTCTCTCTCTCACTTTGTTGCCAAGGCCTGTAGGCCTGTGGATTTTACTTTTAAAATCTTCCAATATACCCTCATCTCTCCTCTGACACTACCACCACTGTAAAGGCAGGCCCCTAAAAACCCAGACCTGGATTCTTGTTTAGTAGCCTGTTGGTGACTCCG
>NC_058132.1:149369817-149493647 GCF_016433145.1 Gracilinanus agilis
TTGACTCCTCTCTCTCTCTCTCTATCTCTCTCTCTCTCTCTCTCTCTCTCTCTCTCTCTCTCTCTCTCTCTCTCACTTTGTTGCCAAGGCCTGTAGGCCTGTGGATTTTACTTTTAAAATCTTCCAATATACCCTCATCTCTCCTCTGACACTACCACCACTGTAAAGGCAGGCCCCTAAAAACCCAGACCTGGATTCTTGTTTAGTAGCCTGTTGGTGACTCCGTCTGCCTCAAGTTTTTCCCTACTCCAACCCATCTTTTATTAAGTCACTAATGTGATTTTCCTAAAGCATAAGTCTGGTCACCATGAGCAATCTAATCAATAAACTCCAGTGGCTTCCTATTGCCTCCAGAATCAAATAGGAAATCCTACTTAATGTTCAGAACCCTTCCTAATCTAGTCCCTTCCTACCCTTCCAGACTTCTTATACATTATTCCCAAGAGATGAGAAGTTTTTTGGCTGATAGGTGTTAAAGTAGATAAAGGGTTGGACTTGGAGCCATCAAGTTATGCCAATTAACTCCCCCCTCAGTTTTCTAATTTGTAGTGAGAATAATAAAACTTATCTTATAGGATTGCTGCGAGGATCCAATCAGATATTTGCCAAATGCTTTGCAAACCTTAAACCTTAAAAAAAAATACTAGCTATTACTATTGTTATAACAGCTAATGGGACTCAGTTTTAATTTAATTTAATTTAATTTTAAATTTTTGTCCCCTGTTTTATAATCAATACTATGTATTGGTTCTAAATCAGAAGAACAATAAGGACTAGGCAATGGGGGTTAAGTAACTTGCCCACGGTCACACAGTTAGGAAGTGCATGGGCCTCAGTTTCTTCATCTGTAAAATGTCTGCACTCCTGGGCCTTAGAGTTCTATGTAAACATGAATCGTTATGACCAACTATACTATTACAGCTATACACAGTCATTATAAGCAAACCTTACACTGTGTATGGGAATTTGGAATTCATCTCTTTGCCTAAGACCATGGTTAACCAAATAATAAACCCATCTCCTATCCACTCGTTTTCTGAAACAGCTTGCAATGGCAAATCTTTTTTCTCCTAAATCCATCATAAAGCTTCGCGAGGCCTGCCCAATCAAATTCTCTTTCCTAATTAGGGAGGTTAAGGCAGTCACAGGACAACTGGTTGCGCATGTGTACAAAGAGGCTTCTTGGTGTCGGTCAAAATGAGACATTCTTGCAAAGTTCGGGCTAGGGCCTGAGGTGCGCAGGCGCGGACGGCGCGGCGCCGCAGCACACGGCAGGGGCGGGGCTAGGGCTCGGCAACGTTACAACTAGCTGCAGCTTTTGGCAGCGCCATTTTGAAAGCGCTGTTGCCGCGGTTTGGGTGTGTGAAGCAGGAGTGGAACGTCTGGTTCAGTTTGTCGGCTTGCCCAGCTTCCTTTCTCATCCTACGGACATTTTTCCCCCCCCTTAACTTACAGCGAATTTAGGGGAGCGATCATGTTGCGAGGAAATCTGAAGCAAGTGCGGATTGAGAAAAATCCGGCCCGCTTGAGGGCCTTGGAGTCGGCGGCAGGGGAAAGCGAGACGGCCGCTGCGGCTGCCATGGCGCTCGCTCTGGCCGGGGAGCAGGCTCCGCCCCCCTCGGCACCTCAGGAGGACCACCAGGAGGAAGAGATGGGCTTTACCATCGACATTAAGAGCTTTCTGAAGCCTGGAGAGAAAACCTACACACAGCGTTGCCGCCTTTTTGTGGGAAACCTCCCCACGGACATCACTGAAGAGGACTTCAAGCGGCTTTTCGAGCGTTACGGGGAGCCTAGCGAGGTCTTCATTAACCGGGACCGCGGCTTTGGCTTCATACGTCTGGTGAGAGAGAGAGACTGACCTGAGGGGCCTCCGGCGCCTTCGCCACAGTCACAAGCGCGCGTCTCCCATCCCCCACTTCCCCAGGGGTCCCCAGGGGCCGGCGCCATGGCCGCCCCTACGTTACCAGCCGCGTGCGGCGTAGCGGCGCTGCTCGGCTGGCCTCTTCCGGGCCTGTCGGGCGCCCCCAGCCCTTCACACGTCCGGCTCTCCCGTGCTCGGCAGTTAGTCTTGGGCTCGAGTACCCCTGCAGCCAGCTTTGCCGCTATTTAAAAGCCCATTTTCAGTCAGTTCTAGATTTCGCTTTTCCACTCCACCCCCGAGGAAGCGCCTTTGCCCTCGTTGTCCTGCAGGAGGCGCCTCAGGCCGGGCTTTCTTTGTATTGGAGAAAAAGAGGTCTATGGAAGGGTTGACCAGAATAAAGCCGCGTGGAGGGATGAGGGACTGGGGACTTAATCTTTTTGAGTAAGATTCACGCTAAGGTCCAGTCTTTAAGGGTAAAAGGCTGATGCTTTAATGGTTCCACTTAAAACACTTTTCTATGTAACTGTTAGAACTGTTATTGGAATGACCAAGGCACGTTATTACATAGGCTCATAGGATGAAAGAATGTCGTCTTCTAAAGGAAATAGATCAGAAATAGCATATGTAGTGTTGAATTAGTCCTGTAGTTCCACTGGGAGTTGCCATGGGTTGGGGTAAGTCGCTTGTGTGGTTAATTTTTGGAGATGGATGCTGGTTTAACAAACAGGACTATTCACCCAGAGCTCCAATATTTTTCACCTTAATCTGGTACAAATGCGGACTTAAATTTCTAAAGATTTAGACCGTTATACTGTGTAATGCATTACAGGCTTGAGGAATGATGTGGAGTTATGAATGAGAGAATCTTGATAGGATTCACCAATTTAAAAAGATTTTATTAATGTTTTTATGTGGCTATTGCTTCCACTGTTGTCCGAGACCCTAATATCCCCAGGACACACGGTCACAAAGTACTATTAAGCAAAACATTTATACATTATCCAGGTCTGCACAGGTTTGTTTTCTTCCACGCCTAGGTTTCACTACTCAAATTGAGAATCTTCTGGTCACTTGTCACTGAATTGATTAGCATTCGGAAATTTTAATTTTCGTCCATTTAAAAAACAAAACAAAACACCTTACCTTCGTCTTAGAATCAATATGATTTTAAGTCTGAAGAGTGGTAAGGGCTAGGCAATGGGGGTTAAGTGGCTTGCTCATCCAGACAGCTAGGAAGTGTTTGAGGTCAGTTTTGAACTTCCAGCCTCAGCGCTTGACCCAATCCACTGAGTCACCTAGCTGCCCCTGTCCATTTCTTAAAAATAGAAAATTGCTCTTTTGTTTTGAGGAGGACTTTCTGTTGCTTTTAAGCATGGTGGCTAAATTATCAATGCTAGATCTTAGCATATAATTTTGTATTTAAAGGTTTGCTGAACATGATAAATTTTCTACATCAAGAGTTTTCATATTGAAGAAATTTTAAAGAGACGATATTGTGTTTTCACAGTATTTTAATAGCTTGGCCTTTAGAAAATCTATCATTGTCAGAAAAGTGAGTTTTATTAATCTTGAATTAGGTACTTCCTTGCAATTCTAAGAGCTGCTAAAAGCAGTGACAGTGCAACAATTTGAAAATTTATGGTATATAGTAATTATATGATGAAACTTACATGCCCTGGATATATTTAAATGTGTTCAAACAAGTGTATCAATATAGGAGTCAGTTAGCTATTATTTTAATATTAATTCCAATTGCAGTGAAATTAAAAACTCAGTTTAGTATCTGATATAAACTGTTAAAAGTAGTTTAGTAACTAAATTAAGCATCAATGTATTAGTCTGCTTTTATATAATGTGAACAAATCAAAACCTCTCAATTTTTGATATTTACATTAGAATTTTGGGGAAATGGGATGCCTTTGTAGAATTTGAAAAAATTAAAACTCCTTTACCCCCCTCATTTTGTTGTATAAAGTACAGAATTGGACATATGAACTATTTGAAGACAGGATGCCAAAAATTTCATGATTTCTTTGACCCTTTGTCTCCCTTTATCACTCTCTTGAGTTTCCACTTCTTTTGAAAAGTGGAACTTGTGGTATGTTCCACTGCTGTAGAAATCATCTGTTTTTTCCTTAAAAATTTTTGTTTAGATAAATGGAGATAGACTTATTTTTCTTATTTCTCCACCCTGCCATTGTTGCCTGTTGCCCAGTTACATTGAATCAGACCTATTGCTACTACTATTCTTTCAGTTCACCTGGATATTGGGAGAGGGTAAATGAGAGAGCAACTATAGCAGCCATAGAATTAGTATAACTTTTTGTCACACTGTTCCTGCCTTTTTGTGTTTTTTTTTTATACTTCAAAATCTACTCCTAAAAACCACTTAAAACAAAAAACATGTTATTTATTTCATAGGCTCATAAGTTTAAAAAGGGTCTGTCATTTGAATTATTTTGTCTTAAAAAATAAGTAGATCCATATATAGCATGTATTTTGTGTTTGAACAGTTTCAGTGGTAGTTGCCAGTGGTTAGGGAAGTGACTGGTGTAATTTTTGGGGAGATGGATGCTATTTTAACAAATGGCTATTTTTTTTTCCTTTGGGAATGTGGCTCCATTTTTATTTTGAAAGTCATTGAGAAAACAATTTAACTAAATTGGACTTTTTAGAAACTTAATTACATTATTAATTGAAGAATGTTTTATGAATTAACAGACTATATTAACTACCTTGTATTTTGATAATGTCATAAGAAAAATGTAGTCTTTGTACAGAGGATTGTGTTCAGCTACATAGCATCAAACAATTACGACAAAAGGATGGTATAGGAAAAAATACTACTGATTTTATAAATGAAGATAGAATCATTATATTTGATTAGAGAGATAGCATAGTTTAGTGGAATAGTTATCTGGATTTGGAGTCAGGAAGAGGTGGGTTCTTAGCAAACCTTTAGTTAATACTTCTGTGACTGAGCAAGTCATTCATTTTTCTCTTTGCTTCAGTTCCTCATATGTAAAATGAAAGGATTAGACTTAATGGTCCCTAATGGCTTTCTACCTCTAAGTAATGATCCCAGTGGAAGTTCCTTAAGTATTCCTATTCTCTATGCCTACTCTTGGAAAGTGTTAAATAATGGAAGTAAAATGGGGATGTTAGACTAGATTTCTTAAGTTCCCTTTCATGTCCAGATGCTATCCTTATATGAAATAATTTTTGATGGGTTATGTTCCTGGCTCTGCTAGCCTTTTTTTTTTTTTTTTTTTTTTTTTAAACCCTTACCTTCCATTTTAGAATCATTATAGTGTATTGGTTCCAAGGCAGAAAAGTGGTTAAGGGCTAGGCAGCTGGCATTGAGTGACTCACCCAGGGTCACACAAGAAGTGTCAGATTTGAATTCAGGATCTCCTCTCTGTAGGCCTGACTCTGTCTGCTGAGCCACCTCTTTGCCAGTCATTTTTGTGGTAGGGTTTTGGGATTTGTGAAAATTATTGAGGGTCTTAACCTTGAAATTTTTCTTTCCTTGGGAAAGGAAATTGTGAAAAGATTTTATTTCTGTTTTGGGAATGGTACAATTTAAAGAGAAGCAATCCATATAGTTACCATTTTTTTAAAGTGATACCCAGATATTTTGAATAAAATTCACCAAAAAATGCAAAGCCAAAGGTAGAGAAGAATCAAATTTACTAGATTCTTGAATAGTTTTAAAAAACTAGTTTTGACCAGATTAGCTTAACCAAAGCCAGTTCCAAGTTGTACTGTTTATTCAAGTTATTTTAATGTGATCCAAAATGTTTTTTGTTGGCAGTCAGCTAGTTTGTGCCTTTGGCTATAATCAAACAAAACTATTTATTTTTGATCAATCTATAGCAGTGTTTCCCAAACTTTTTTTGCCCACCACCCCCTTTCCAAAAAAAATATTACTTAGCCCCCTGGAAATTAATTTTTTAAAATTTTAATAGCAATTAATAGGAAAGATAAATGCACCTGTGGCCATCCCCCCATCGCTGCAATGCCCACCAGGGGTTGGTGGCACCCACTTTGGGAATCACTGGCCTATAGGGATAATTTAGCAACCAATGTTGAAACTGCAGAAATTAAATAGGTACTAGTATACTAGAAAGAGAATTGCCTTAGGATTGAATCAAGAAGGGCTAAAATGTAGGGGTTTTTTGAAAAGAATGGGTTATTAGTACTGCTTTTGTGTTTACATATTATTTCTTTAAAATTGCTTAGTCTTGGAGGTGATAAATTGTATGACTTAAGAAAAGTGCTTGCATTATGTATTTTATAGGCTAGATGTATAGAAATGTTATACAGAAAAATAGTGAATAGAAAAAGAGCGATGTGAATTAGCTGCACTTCAAACTATCCTTTGTATCAAGCAAATAAGTGTTGAATCGTACAGGGATGGGATATATAGACAATACAATTTTTTTGATGTTGCCTTTTCAACATGACTGGATTTGGGAATGTATACAATTGTTTGTAAATTCTGTTTTTTTCCTTCCCAAAAGGAGTCTAGAACTCTGGCTGAAATTGCAAAAGCAGAACTGGATGGCACTATTTTGAAAAGCAGACCTCTTCGAATTAGATTTGCTACTCATGGAGCTGCCTTAACTGTCAAGAACCTTTCACCTGTGGTTTCTAATGAGCTTCTAGAGCAAGCATTTTCTCAGTTTGGTCCTGTGGAGAAAGCTGTTGTAGTAGTGGATGATCGTGGACGAGCTACAGGAAAGGGTTTTGTAGAATTTGCTGCAAAACCTCCAGCACGAAAGGCCCTGGAAAGATGTGGTGATGGAGCATTCTTGCTAACCACGTAAGTTAATGTTCTCTTCTATATTAATTAATCTACCTTCAAATTTTAGATCTCTAAAACTCATGTGGGCAGTGACTTCTATAGGTCTTCTAAATCTCTGTATCATGTCTTTGCATTGACCAACACAATCGGTACTCAATATATTTTTTTGAGTGAATAAATAAAAACAAATAATTAAAGTTAAAATTTTGGTTACATCTAATAGCTCATAAAATTGTTGAATACACATCAGATTATTTAAATATTGTAGTCCTGTATTTTGATCACAGAAGTCATGTCATAGCTACCTGACTAGAATTAACTAGTTTTTAATTTTTATTTATACATATACATATATATATATATATGCATACACAAATCTTTTGATTTAAGGCCAATTTTAAGTTGTGCAGAAAAAGGGGTTCAAAGTACTCTTAAGAAATATGATGTGAGAGAAAACTTAGCACAAACAGGATGGATTAAATGACCCTTGAGTCCCTTTCCAGTGATATATGATATTTTTACCTAAGGCAAGGGTTTCTTAATTTGGGAGGGATATAAATTTGTTTTTTTAAAACATAGTTGAATTTTTTTCAATATAATTGGTTTCATTTGTGATCCTATTATTTTATGCATTTAAAAACATCTTGAGAAAGTGTCCATAGCCTTTACTGGCCTGTCTAAAGGTATCTCAGACCTAAAAATTTTAGGAACTCTGTACTAAGAGGATTTGGTAAAGGCTTCATGTAACCTTTAAAGTGGTCTTTGAGTTGGTCCTTGAAAGAGGAGGAAAGACATTTCATTTCTTAACAGGTAGAGATTGAGATTTTGGGAATAGAGTCCCATTCTAGGCATGGGGAATAGTATATTCAAGGAAAAACTTATTAAATGTTAAGAGGGCTGGTTGAGATTTAGAGGTAGAAACCAATTTAGCTGAAGTAGTGTGAAGGTCAGAAAGGTAGGTTGGAACCAGGTTATTGGCAGTGTGGAACATAAGTTATTTATACTTTTCATCACCAGTGATATCATCAGAAACAGACATACATACACACATTTCAAAGACTACTCTTAACAGGAAAGAGGTTTTGGGGGCCTGATCTGGGGTGCCTTACAGTTGTAGTCACAGATTGGAGAGAGAATTGAAAAAAAGGATATGAGAAGAGTTCAAGGAATTTTTTTCTCCCAGGTTTTTCCAAATTGATATTTACTGAGGTATAGCTAGGACAGAAAAATAATATTCCCCAAATTTGGGAGGTTCACACTTATTGGGTGCCTGGGGAGAGTTGATTCAAACTTCAAATGTTAACAACCTTCCTCCTTCTGACTCCCAAACACATATTGAGAACCTCCTCTCTTTTGGAAAGAATCTTTACTAAATTGGTATGGCATAGTCCATATTTGATTTTTTTTTTCCCTTGATTATACAACATAGTGCCTTACTGCTGGGTCAAATGACTGGACTGTATCTTTTGAAGTTCTTAAGTTTATGACCCAATCTATTCTATTTCACATGTTCATTCACATAAAATCAAGAAAGAAATAAAACCAGCTGAGACAGAGGAGCAGAGGTGCTACACTTTCATGGTCTGTTCTTACTTGGAAGTTGCCAGTGAGAAGAACTCAAATTGCTTTTGAGCCTGAGTGGGGAGTATGGTAGTAATATCAAAAGAACCTGAGAAATTGGGGGAACAGTAAATTCTGTAGAAGAGTAAAGGAGTTTGGTTTGGGATATGTTCATTATAAAAAGAAAACTTTCTAAAAAAAGAAAGCTATCTATATCAAATTAGAGCTTTGGAGAGGTAGACTATGGAAATAAAAATGTGGGCATTAACAGCATTCCGATAACTATAGAAGCCACAGATGTGGATTAATTTAAAAAATAATGGACCTCTTTATAGTCTTGGGGTGATGAAACCATATTTAAGGGCTAGGAAAGATTAGGAACCATAGACTAAGAAGGGTAATAAATCAATAAGCCACGAGTATACAGAAATTTTTACATTGTTTACAGTATACAGAAATTTAAACATTATTATTAAGAAGCTTATATTTTGGGACAGGTAGGTAGATTAGTGAATAGAGAGCTAAGGTCTGGAGCCAGGAGGTCCTGGGTTCAAATATATGGTAGTGTGGTTCTTGAATGGAAGAGGGATTCTTCGTGATGGAGATGAGAAGTGATATATTCAGGATACAGATGGCCAATTTGCATGAGAAACAGGGAAGACCAGGTTGGCTGGGTGGAAGAGTATAGGAATGAGAGTAATCTGTAATCAGCCTGTGGAAATAGGTGGGATACAGGTTTCAAAAAGCTTTAAAAGACAGGAGTCTTGCAGCAGACATTTATTTAGTACTTAAAAGTGTTAAGGTGAGGAAAAGATAGAAAGCTTAGGCCCTTCCTTTTGAAAATTTTATAGCTTATATTAGAATATGATAGACATAAATAATACTCATAAATGGCATTATAGAGTTAGAAATAGATCTATTTAAGAACTAAATGAGGTCTAAAAGACCTATATTGGTCTTTTCATTTCCCTGAAAGAAGTGGCATTCGTGTTAAGATTTAATAGATAAGCAAAGAAAAAAGAATAACATTCCTAGTATAGGAAATGGCTTAAGCTTAGGCATGGCATGGAGGTAGTATGAGAATAAAGATCTTAAAATTAGAACTGTGAGAAGGGGTCAACAATGTCAAATGTTGACCTAAGGTCAAGAGGTATTTGAACTGAAGGAAAGTCATTCATTTGTCAAGAGCTTTTGTGATCTCCAAGTTAGTGGGAAGTGGAGAAATCAGATTGCAAAGGGTTCAGTTGAATGTGATTTTAAAAATTGGAGACAATAAAAGTGAGGTTAGACAGATCTAACTACAGGAGTAACATGGTGAAGGGCACTTTTTGGCTAGCTGTGAAATTGGGCAAAGATAGTATGATGTATAATGAATAGAGGTATCCAGGAATACCTAGTTCTGTTATTCCAAGGAAGATCAACAGATCAAGGAAGACCAAGTTCTGACTCAGTGGCAGCTGGGCAAAGAACCAGAATAAAATGTAAATAAAATACTGTGTTCCATATGCACACCCTTCATCATTTTTCTTGTATTTTGGAAATGTTTAACAAAATAAGTAAGCACAGTTCTGACTTGGCAATGTGGTTATTTCTTCCATTGATTTAGGTGGAATACTGTTCATTTCTGTCCTTCCTTTCCTGAATCTCTTCCATAAATTTTCACCCTCCAAGGATAGCATCCTTACAGTGGAGTTAACTACTTTTGATTTTCCTTTATTCTTTCTTTTTTTTGTAATATGTACTTGCCAGCTCAGGTCAACCATGTGCCTTTATATCATCCTTCAGTCATAACTTAAAAGCTAAAAATAATCACCAGAAAAATGCTGGTTATTAGATCATTTTTTAGTTCATGAGAGAAACTTTGGGTAATTAAAAGAATTCTGTAATATCTAAAAATCAATAAAATCTACTTTCTTCCTCATGTTCAATATTGGGTACAACTCATTGTCCACCTGGCAATATATCCAATAGAAAAAAAACCATTTTCCCTATATGTAGTGTTAGGAGAAAAGTACAAAGGCCTGTCACCATTACTATTTGACATTAGAAATTCTACCTAAAGCAATGACAGGATCAGGAACTAGAGTATAAGCATTGATGTAGAAGAGTAATGTCAAATAACTCAAATAGAAAGGGATCCCTTCCAACTTCCCATTGACTTAAACTACCACAAATTAACATTATTTAGGATGCATTTTACATATATATATATTTTTTTATTATTATTATTTTTTTATTTTCCATTTACACTTTAATTTGGTTGGAGTTTCGTGTGGACCACTAGCTTGACACGTCAGTTGGAAAGAAGGGTAAAATTATTAAAAAAAAAACAAAAAACACAGAGTTGATCAGGAAATTGTTTCAGTTTAAATAGATAAAAATCAGTAGGGCAGGCAGGGATAGGGAGAAAATGATGAATCATTGTTAAGAGGAAAACAGCAGAAGGCAGAAGGCACGTAGACAAGCAGGGCAGTGTTACTTTTGTGTTGATTTTATTTTGTACTTCAAAACAGGTTGTATATAATAGAAATTCACTTTTATACACAATCCTCTTTCTGTTTTTATACATGAAAATACTGGTGCTTGTTTAAGTTTATTTTTAAAAGTTTTTAAAATCACTACAAGAAGTATTAAATGTCTAAGATCCTATAGAGAATTTTTACTTACATAGTTGTAAGCACGAAGGTCTTTTTTGAACAACTTGTATGAGACCTTGTTTAACTGCCACTACATTAACAGTAAAACTGCCTGCTACTATTAGATTTTAAAGGTTGTGAGAGCAACGTTTTTTTTCCCTGAAGGTTTTTGTGCATGCTATAGAGCAGTGATTCCCAAAGGGGGTGCCACCGCCCCCTGGTGGGTGCTGCAGCGATCCAGGGCGGTGGTGATGGCCACAGGTACATTTTATGAAAAAGGTAGCAACATTAATACATATCTTTCCTATTAATTGCTATTAAAATTTTTAAAAATTAATTTGCAGGGGGCTAAGTAATATTTTTTCTGGAAGGGGGCAGTAGGCCAAAAAAGTTTGGAAACAACTGCTATAGAGCAATTGCTTTATTTTTTCATTGTACAGAATTCATTACAGCCCTGAAGCAATGAATGGCAAGCTATTTTTTATAGCTTTCAGAATATTAAATGATTGTACTATGGCGGATTTATAGGTAGGTGGTTTTCCTTTATTTCTAAAGTTTAGGAATCATAAAACTAGAAGATAAGTCAAGAAGTCATCAGCATTAGTTCTCTGCTTCCGGTGGCAGAAGGTAGAAATTTGGAAGAGTCAGTAAAGGTACAGTAGAAAGAGTGCTATCCTGTGTTCCTATCCACCAATCCACCTCTTGACAGTTAAAACTTTTGCCACCTTGAGCAAATTGTCTAATGTTCTAAGGCTTTAGTTTCCTCCAGAAAATGAGAGAATTGTACTAAATTTCCTTTCAAATCCCTTCTAGCTTTATCTAGATTTTATAATTCTAACCTCCAGGGAAAAGGATTGTGCTTTCTCAGTAGTTAGTTCCAGCAGATTGATTATGATTTGAAAGTTTACTTCTTCAGCCTAACCATTTTCTTTCTTAGATTTAAGCACAATTTAGCTTGTATATTTTTATAAATAGCAGATAAGTATTATTCTTTCTTTTGTCACTTATTTTTATAATTTATATTCTCTCTTTCCACTCTCCCCTCCCATTTGCACATCCTTATTATTTTTCTTTATTTCTTGTTAAATTATAGATTCCCATTATATAGATCTGATACATATTCCTATCACATACTGTATCTGATAAATCTTTTTTTCCCATATTGTATGCATCCCCATTATTCTGGCTATATTCCATATATGTACATATATATTCTATCAGTTTTTAAAATTTAAGGTGTACTGACCAAATTATTTTTGAAAGCCATTATCTAACTTGGTTCAGTTTTGTGTTTCTTTAAATTATTATGACCTTCTGTTCTTTTTCTTTGAACCTAGCTTTTACTTTTCTGTTGTACATCAGTTTATTTTTTTGATCAAACATACCATCACACACTTCTAGTATTTTGATACCTTGAAAAGGTGATCAAAGTTGAAATCCTTTCAGAAAATACCAGTTTAAAAAAGAATAAGTTGATTATTTGGAACTGAGTTCTTTTTCCAATTGAAAAATATTTAGGTGTCCTAGGTTAACCAACACAAACCATTTAACCATATAGTGTATTAAGAATGCTTCTGATACTAGCCTGAGTTTTAGAACCTACAAGAACAGTTTATGAGGAAGGAGAGAAGAGAATTTTGTATTTATTGGTTTCCTTAGCAGGTGCAAGGACAAAATATGCAGAGTGAAGAGGTAAACATAATTCTCATATTTGCCCCTTCTAGGTCTTCAATACAGCTTTTTACTTATAATTTGCAGAGGAAAGACTGAGTGCTAGCTGTTGCATTTATAACTTACTGACTGGAAATTAGATTTTTAGGATTGAACATTTAACAACATACAACAAACCAGTTTGATGACTCATTTAATTCACTCTGCATAATTGCCGTTGTTTTATAGTTTTCCAGATATGTCCAACCTAAGTGACCCCTTTTGGAGTTTTCTTGGCAAAGATACTAGAGTGGTTTCCCATTTCCTTTCTTCATGTTATTTTACAGACGAGGAAACTGAGGCAAACAGGGTTAAGTGACTATCCCAGGATCATATAGCTAGTAAGTTATTTGAGGCTAATTTTTAACTTGGGTCTTTTTGACTCCAGGTTCAGCACTATCCTTTGCACCACCTACATGATAAAATTGCACTAATGTAAAAATAGACTGGCCTGAGGGAAGGAATTTTCTCTCTATTTGTCTTCAGTAGTACTTAGTCTTTCAGGCTTTTAAACAGTTATAGATCTATCCAAATTTTCATTCTCTTATTTTCCTCTTAGTCTATGTTTAAAAATTTTCTAGGTATCTTAAACTTCTTTGCCTTTTGTCCTATGTGTTGCTAATGGATTTTTCTACTGGGTTATCTGTTAATTTTATTGTTAGGCCAATTTACCTTTTATGATGAATTGCCTTATTTTTCTAACTCTTTTACCTACATGTAAATATTGTTCTTGTTTGCTCAAAGTAATTATATTATTTTCTTGATTATAAATATTTCCTAATAATCAAATTAATAACATAGTAATTGCAGGTTTGGAAAGTTCACCCTCAAAACTACCCATGAGATAAGGTGCTATTAGTTTTTTCCTCATTTTACAGATGAAGAAACAGGCTAAATGACTTTCCCTGAGTCACTCTGCTAGTAAATGGGATTGAGTTCCAAGTCCAGCATTGTCTACTATGCTACCTCGTTGTGGGGAAAGGAACATATATTAAAAAAATAATGGTACAAATAGGATATATTACTCAAAATAAGTAATAATGCAAAGAAATTGTACAAACTGATAAATGAGTCAAATGAGTAAACATTGTAGGATTTCACAAAAGGATCCAGATCTTGAGGCTACTTTTATTAAAACTTTCAAGGAAAAGCATTACCTAATAAGTAGGAAAGGGAGATGCTGTCAATATAGTTGGTCTAGGTTTTGGAAAAGCATTTGACAAGTGTCTTAGAAATGCTGTTGCAGAAAGCTGAAATTCTTTTCGAAGAAAGCAATTTAAAATTTAGTTGTTTGGAAATGACTTTTTCCAACTTAAATGTGCTTATTTTATTACAATGCCTTGAACATGGTAGGTCCTTAATAAATGCTTGTCGACTATGGTATTTAGGGCTCCTTGGTTAGCGCCACCAAAAAGCCTTTTTTTTTTTTAAAACCCTATCTTTTATTGTGGAATCAATTCTGTGTATTGGTTCCAAGGCAGAAGGGTGATAAAGGTTGGGAAATCTGGGTGAAATGACTTAGCTGGGGACATATAGCTAGGGAATATGAAAGGTCAAATTTGAACCCAGGACCTCCTGTATCTAGGCTTGGCTTTCAATTCAGTGAGCTGCCCAGCTGCTCCCAAAAGCCACTTTTAATGCTCAGTATATTTGAGTTAGCTAATAGTTATGCCTTGAATTCTGGATCTTGGGAGCAAGTGTTTTTTATGAGGAAGGAGGAAAAGACTTTCCTTTTTGTTGCAGGGTTAAGGGGTAGATCAAATGATAAAGTAAAGGACCTAATACTAAATATGTGATATAAATTTGGACTCAAAACAGTGAGAATTTTGTATACAGAGTGATAGAATTATTACTATTTAGATATTGTTTACTTTTCCTGCTAAAAAACTAGATTTGTTGGTTTGTTTTGGAGATTTCCTCATTTTGTTCCATAGGTTTGATGCTGGAATAGATATAATTTTAGCCCAGGAAGGATATGGAGGTATTACTCATAACTATTGTTAAATATATTTTGAGACTAGTTTGGTAATGGGGAGTCAAGTGGAAGAATGTACAATAATAATGTGGCTTTCTAGTGACCCACTTAGTGTCAATTACCTCAGAAAAAAATTTTTTGCATTATATGTGAGGAAGTTTGTTATTACTATTAATGTGAATAATATACAGTAAGATCAGCCAGCTATAAATGGAAAATTTTTTTTGCCACTATGAATTTTATCAGTGGGCTGTGAAGTAATGTAACGAAATATTTTATGATGGTGAGTTTGGACATACATGAGAAAATAATATATATCTTAATTATAAAGATAAGTAGCTAACACCAATATAAAAACTTATGATTATTATAAAAATAAATTTCTAATCCAACTTGAAAAATTTATTGCCCATATAAATTTGAACAGAATTTGTCCTTAACATGGTTCTTCTAAGATACTAGAATAAATGTGTAAATGAAAATTTCCATAAAACAAATTAAATATTTCAAAGTTCATTTTAAGTACCTTAAGTTAAATTTTTTAAAAAAATGTTTCCCTCAGAACTCCTCGGCCAGTCATTGTGGAGCCCATGGAACAATTTGATGATGAGGATGGACTACCAGAGAAACTAATGCAAAAGACTCAACAGTATCATAAGTAAGCAACTTGAAAAAAGGCAACTAACGATTTTTTCATTTAAGTCTTTGTTACAATTTGTATTTGGTTAATATGGAATTATATATTGCCAATTTGGACTGCCAAATTTTCAAAGAATTAGAGGATTAAATATATGTAATACAAACTATATTGATGATACTTTAATCTTTATTTAATTCATAGTCACTTCAGGATAATAGGGTGCTTTATGGTCATTATGGATATAATTTTTTATATTGATGTGCAGTTGTGCCAGTTAATAGGAATTTCCAGCTTCCAGAATGCCAAGTGAACTCATATTTTTTACTTTTATTATTCTTGTGTTACTGTTCAGTAATTTAAATAGGTAATGCATATCCAATGAATAGAGGCTCTTGTTTTATTTAGGTATTGGAGATTTGTTATGCTTCAGGTATGATATGATTAATTAGGTATGTTGGCCAACTTAAAATTCTAATTTCTATTTCTGACTTTGTTTTTATAGAAAAGTCTTTCAGGTTCAAAAATCCAATTTGTAGAAAGCCAAAATCTCTTAAAATTTTGAGAATTTTCATATAAATGAATTTCAATTGAAACTAGAAATAGAATTTTTGAGGAAAGCATTTTGATACTGCAACCTTTTACTTAAGCCTATGTATGTTTTTTAATGTAATTTTATTTTAGGGAAAGAGAACAGCCTCCCCGTTTTGCTCAACCTGGGACATTTGAATTTGAGTATGCATCACGTTGGAAGGCACTGGATGAAATGGAAAAGCAACAGCGGGAGCAAGTTGACAGAAACATTAGAGAAGCCAAAGAGAAACTAGAAGCAGAAATGGAAGCAGCTAGACATGAACATCAGTTAATGCTGATGAGGCAAGGTAATACTAGTTTTTACATAGATTTGTGGTATTATCTGGCTAATAAAAAGATACTTAAGTGTTTAGGTTATACATAATTTATATAAATGCTTTAGAATCTGGAGCTGGTAATGTTATAGATTATAGATTTAGTCCCTGTTTTAAGCACTGTAGAGTTCTATTATATGTAACAAGTGAATCTGGGAAATGTATAAAACTGATTTTATATATAAAAGAATAAACTATTTTTATAAGTACAAGCTAGTCTTCACTTTCATGTCCTTTGGCACTAATGTACAAGAAAATGTTAATGGTTTGCTGCAACATCATTGCTTTTCAAGTGGACAAATTGATACAATGCAGGTAGTAGATTGATGGGATTGTTTTTATTTGTGGAAGGCAAGATTTCTTTTTTATGACATGTGAAAGTATAGTACATTTTTGTGTTTAAAGATTGTCATGTTAGAAAGTGAACTTTTAGGGTGTTTTTGCCTTTTAAACTCAAGATTAAATCACTCCCTTTTTTTGCCTTGAGTACATGGCATATATGGCACAATTATTATCTGCAGGGCTGGATTGAAGTTGATTTAAGTCTCCTTTTCCTCATTTTGAAGTGTTGGGTATAATAAATGAAGTACAATGTTTTAAACCTGTCTGACTTTTTAAGTATTCTAAATTACTTGCCTTATTACTATGTATATAAAAAAAGATTCATTTGATGAAGTGAGGATTCTTTTTCTGGAAGCTAGATAGTAGTATTCTTTGTTTTTGTTGTTTTTTTTTGAACCCTTAACTTCTGTGTATTGGCTCATAGGTAGAAGAGTAGTAAGGGCTAGGCAGTGGGGGTTAAGTGACTTGCCCAGGGTCACACAGCTAGGAAGTATCTGAGGTCATATTTGAACCCAGGACCTCTCATCTCTAGGCCTGGCTCTCAATCTACTGAGCCACCCAACCCTCTGCCCCCCCCTTTTTTTAATGTGGCCTGTTATGATTAAAAATGATGAGGGCCGAGCTCAAAAGGGAGAATAGTATTTTAATAAAAGCCATGCTGATAGATAAAGTCATTAGACCATGTGCTTGTAAGAATTCAAAACTGCCACCTGCGCCATTATTACTTCCCGTCTCTTCCTGAGTCTGCTGGCCAAGAGGCCACTCCTTCCTAACCCAGGAGATTTTAAACTGTTCTCTGCGAGGAGACGTAGGCGTTCCCACGCCCAAAGAACCGGAAACGGAAACCCGTTGGACCACGGGAAATGTAGTTTGATAATTTCCACGTGTCCATAGAAAATATATATACTTTTAGATGGCATCTCCCAAATTTCACTTTTACAGGCCTTATGTTTCATTGAGAGAAGCCATTTGTTAAAATGGATTGCTCTGTGGGGAGAAGAGGGAAATGAATATTTCCCCAATGAAATTGATTTAAAAAAATAAAAGAGAAGAAAAGGAGAGAAACCTAAAGGTTTATTGATAACTAACATTTTAAAAGCTATCTCTTTAGCTAGTTGACAAGAAGAATGTATACTCAACCTCAAAAAGTACTTTTTCACTTTATCTCCCTCCCTTTTCACTTTTTCAGTTTCATTCTCCTATACCTGTACCATCTTCTAGTCCCTCTTAATTGCTGTGAAATAAGTATGTTTTTACTAAATTGTGTTTTATTAAATTATTTTATTTTCAAATTAAAATCAATTAAACATTTTATATTTGTTCTGAAACATTGTGGTCAAGTGGGTAGAGGACTATCCCAGACTCAGAGAATGCTTTAAGTTTCCCTCGCTTGCCTCTGACATATGACTGAGACTCTAGGACCATAGGAAACTCTAAGCTTCAGAGAAGATTATCTTACTTATTAATAGGAGTGTTTCCTCCTGGTGAGTTCCCTGTACAAGTGAAGCCACATAGATGAACCAAAATTTCCCCCAAATTAGCTTACTTTTACTTTGAATATGATCTTTTGTAGAAGAAAAAATTTTGATGGCAATTGAAATGGATGATCAGATTGACAAAGGAGTATATACTGGCATTTGAAGTGATTGATGCTCAAGCATGCCCAACTCCACATGTTTAAAAATCTATTCTTTGGTCATTGTTTGCAGGATGTGATATTGTTTGGGGCAATTTCCCTTTGATTTTAAATTAGGAAATTTCCAGTTACATCTTTTTGCTGCTTTTTTAGGTATTCTAGGTAGAGACAGGTTGGTTTTTTTGTTTGTTTGTTTTTTAGCAGTCAATACCTGTGCCACAATGATTAAAAATAGGTATTCTTGAAAAAGAAAAATGTGTAGAGGGAAGATGGTTATACTAAATTGTTGTTCCCACAGATCAGGTGTTTAAATTATTATGAACATATAATTTGATGTTTGGTCTCTTGAGGTAACATTTAACAATTGGTCTCTTGGGGTAACATGTAGAAGCTGCTTTTATAAGCAATTCTTATGGAATTTCTCATTTAATAATAATGTTTTTAAGGTGAATTTTCTTAAATACTTGTGATAGTTCCTTTTTTTAAAAAAAAAATAGGTTATGTTCAAGACTACATATTTTTGTAATTGAAGCAATTAAAGACCCCTGTAATTCAAGCCATCTCCAAACTTGCAACTACTGTGGGTAAATGTGTATTAATTTATTCAAGAGGACAATACTGTTTGTACTCTACATCTCTGGAACCCATGTGATATTGGAGGAATTCAATTTTCCTGTTTGGTTTCTGTATTAAGGGGGCCAGGTATTATACAAAACAGCTGCTTTCTTTATTATTGGAGAGTGGTTCTAATTGCTTGTCTTTGTTCCTCTTAAGTTGTTTGACTTTTAGGGCTTTTAGCTTATTTATTTCCAAGACATTTCTGAAAATACCATCTGACCATTCCTATTTTGTAAAAACAACTCTAAAAGCATATTATATGATTTGCCTTAGATAAAAATTTGCCTCATTTTTCATGTCCTAAATAATTTTCTTCAGCCATGTAATACATACCTACTTTGGGAATGTTGAAGCTAGCTTTTTACCCAGGAGTTCATTGTGGTGGTTAAAGATGGTTGTTTCTAATAATACTCTCCTTCCCAACTAAAAATGATAATAATTTTATAGGACAGTGTCACTCTTCATCTAGTTTAGTCTCTGATACATTTTTTATGTAATGGATTTTTCTGCTCATATATGTCTTAAGCCATTTCATTTCCTTTAAAAATTTAAAGCAACACACAGTTACCTTTGTTTTTTATCATTTCTGTGAAACTTTAGAAGTTAGAGACAAAAGCATCTATAGAACGTTTTTCAGGATATCTTTATAAATAATATGAACAAAAATTGTTTTTATAGGTTGATTTAGAATTGTCTACAGTGGCCATGGAGTTTTGATAAGTCACAATTATAGGGAGAGTTTAAGGTACATGAGGGTTGCTTTGTTTAGTAATTTGCATTGATTGATCCACCATCAGAGAAGGGGAACTTATGCTGATTTGACTTGGAATATGGATTTAATTTTGCTCTATCATGAACATATCTGCAGCAAGTGAAAGACATTTTAAAGGAATGAAAGCCATACTCTAGTTCTACCATTACCATCACCATGTGATTTAGCATGTGATTTAGCAATAATGACCTAATTTCTATCCATATTGACTTGAATCATGAACATGTTTAATGAACTCAATATCCTTAGGGATAACTCTTATATTGGAAAGGACATGGCTACTGGATTCTTGATCTTCATTGACAGATGACCTGTTTTTATTATGTAGTTAAAGGGAACTTTGGTATAGGCAGTTATTTGATATAGGCTTGGATTCCAGAGATTTTAACTGAATAGAAGGAACTGCAATTTAATTCAGCCAGTTACCTAACTGGCGGTGGGGAAAGGAGATGATATTTATTGATTTTGTTTCAAGCGATACCCCTTTTCTCTTGGCTGTGGGGTTTAAAATTGGCCAGTAACAGTCCACAGGTTGGAATAATCTGCAAAGTCCTGTGTTTGTGGGTAGCAAGAGCTAGAAGTCTTCCCAAAAAAGAACCAGGGAAGACAGAAAGCACCAAGATGGGGATCTTGGAAGTTCAGTGGAGTAGGGAGCCTCAGGAGTAGTGGTAAGATTGGGACAACCCAGGTTCCAAAGACTTTTGAGATATGATATACCAGGGTCCTGAAGATCCAGAACATTGAAATTAAAAAATATTGGGGAACTTAATCCAAGTAAATAGATAGCATTGCACAAACTCTGGTGACATAGGTGAGCCTCAGGGCCAACAACTCCACCCAAAAGCCCTGCAGGGAGGAAGATTTGGTTTTGTCACCAACTCCAAATTTGGGAATTAAGCTGGAGAGATTAGTAAATTGAAGAAAACACAGTATAAAAATTATTGTAAATCTAGAGATTCTCCAGTAAGAGAAAGTAAATCATAACAATTTTAAGCTGCTCAAAGGGAAAAGGGAATTTTCAACAAGAATTGCATGAATGCTTAGAAACATGAAACAAGAGGTTTTTAAAAATGGAATTAAAGTAGGCAGGGGATGGGGGAGATAGTTATTGGCAGAAGTATGGCAAACTGTTTTTAAGTAAGAGACTTGGAATACTAGAATAGACCAAACAAATCAATGACTGAGCCAGAAATAAAATTAAATCAAGAATAAGATACTTCATGACAAAAACAGCTGACATAGAAAAGAGAAAAATGAGGTAGTTTAAGCCTCATTGGACAGCACCCCTAAAATTATGATGAAAAAAAGGCCAAACAATACTATTTTCAGAAAAAATGAATGAAAATTGCCTAGCTCTGATAAAACCAGAGGGCAAAGTAAATGTAGAATCTATTGATTATTTGAAAAATCTTTTAAAGAAAAGTCCCAGGTAAAATCCAGAGCTCTCACATCAAAAAAAATGCTACACACACACATTCAGAAAGAAGAAATAATTCAAGTCCCTTGTAAAGCCAGTATCATAGCCTAGCAGCTCCTGATGTAAATGAATTCTTGGAATAGTCACAAGGCAAAAGAGATGGACTTTATAACCAAGAATAATTTACTCTGAAATCCTATAGGGAAGAAAATTAATCTGTAATGGATTAGAGAATTTTAAAGCATTTCTAAAGAAAAGAGCAGAGCTGAGTAGAAACTTTGAAATTTAAGCAATATTCATAAAAACCACAGAAAGGCAAATTTATGTGAATTGGGACTGTATCATAAAATGCTTAACATTCTAATAAGGGGATTCTACAAGATTTAACCCATTCACCTTTAAAATAATGACTTTTTATTGATAGCTTTTGTTTTTATATAGTTTAGAATTTTCTTCTTATCTTTCTCCCTTTCAGAGCCATCCCATATCACAATATTAATTGTAGTTGTAATTCTGTCTCCTTTTTATCCTCTTGTACTTTTTGTTTTTTTCTCTGTTCCTTTATGAAGAATCAATGTGAGCAGTACTTAAAGCCATGTGTTTCTGCCTCTCTTTTCTTAAAAAAAAAATTTTTTTTTAATTTCATGCCTCCAACTTTGGGGTTTGTTTTCTTTAGAACTAACCCAACTCTTCTTTCTCCTTGTGTTGTTTACTACTATTTTTATGCTGAGTTTAATGTATTTCTAAACTGAACTCCTAATGTAGGAGTGTGTGCAACTCTTCTGGTTCAGATAAAAGTGAGATGCACCCTAGCTGTAAGGGCTAGGTAGTAACTTAACCCGGGGTCACAAAGCCAGGAAGTGTTTGAGGCCAGAATTGGACCTAGGTGCTCTTGACTGTAGGCTTGATGCTTTATCTACATGGCTACCTTTGTAAATTATCTTATTTGATTCTCATAATGCTATAAGGTAGATCCTGTTATTACTCTCATTTGTAGGTAAATACATTTAGACTGACAGAAGTTAAGTGACATAGTAGGTATCAGAAGCTGGATTCAAACTCAGGTCTTCCTAAAGCCAAGTCTAGTGCTCATTATACACTAATACTTGAAAGATCTATTAAGGATTGTTTTTTTTTTCCCTCCACTGTAGGATTAAGCAGTTATGTGTAAGGCAAGGTATTTTTGGTTTTAAGCATATATCTTTTGTCTTTTGGAATATTGAAACCCAAGGTCTCCTTTCCTTTGGAAGTTTAGCTTCCAGTCTTGTGTGATTCTGATTTCTTGATACACAAACTCTTTGTAGTATTTTTTCTTTGACCCTGAGCTCTAGATTTTGGCTCTGATATTCTTGGAATTTTCATTCGGAGTTTCATGAGGGCACTGGTAGAGTTTATTTTTACTTTGTCCTCTGTTCAATTGGATTCGGGCACTTTTCATTTGTAATTTCTTGAAATATAGGAGTAAGGCTTTTATTTTTTTTTTCCTTTTGGTTCTACCTTAATTGGAACTTAAATGTGTTCTCCTTTTAGTGGATATTTCATACCCCTTCCACTATTTGCTATTTTCATTTTTTTGTCTTTGTCAGAATAATGACTATACCAGGAAAATTTTAAGACTTCTTTTTAATTTTCATTTATTGTGAAAACTTTTTTTTGAGTCTTCAGATTTTATGCTTTTCCAGTTTGTTCTTTGCTGCCTTTTGATGGTTCATTACAAGCATGGACCAAGAAATACTAAATAACATAGTGCATCCAAGGAATTTTTTGTACTCTGACTATCTTGATATAACTTGATGTCTCTGATCTCTGATTTCTTTCTCTAGTGTTCCTTCTGTCTTGCCAACAAGCATGCTCAGATTTTCTTCATTCTTGAATAGCCCTTACTTGATTCCATAGGTCCCTCAAGCTAGTCTACATTGCCTTCTTCATCAAACCAGTAGAAATACCCTTCTACTCTGTCTCCAATTTTCTAAATCTCTTCTAATACCTTTGCAAACTAGTTTCTAACATCATTGCCTATTTGAAGGAACTCTTTCCAGAATTACCATTGTTCACTTAATGACCAAATTTGATAACCTTTTCTTAAGCCTTACCCTTGACTTTTCTATCATATTTACCACACCTTATGGATACCAACTCATCTCTTGAGTTTTGACACCTCTTGGTTCTCCTCCAGTTTGTCCTGTCTTTTTCCTGTTTATTTTCCATATCATACTTCTTGAGTGGGTATACCATGTCCCTTTTTCTTGCTCCACTTTTATTATTTAGTGACCACATCAATTCTGAATGGATATAGGTAAGCAAATTAATCTCAGGTCACTATCCATCCCTGGCCTCCTTCCTGAGCTCTGTAGTCCTATCACTAGCTACCTTTCTAACTGTTCTACAGGATTTCAGATTTGACATGTCTAAAATAGAACTCATTATCTTTTCTCTCAAATCCACCCTTTTAAACTTTTTTTTTTTTTTAATAAAGGGTGCTGCCAACATCCTTTTAAGTTATCTAGGATTGTTAAATGAAAATTTACCTCTAACTGCCCACTTTTCATTTACCCATAACAGCATAGTCATTTACCTTTTTGTTTTAACTTCCACAGCATTTCTCATATTCATCCATCCATACCCCATGAGTTCTCTATTTATACAACAAATAACTCTAGTTTAGGATTTCGTCACCTCTTTTCAAGTCTACTATAGTAGCCACACTTGTTCTTCTCACCATACTCACCATTCCTCACTCTGATCTAGGTATATATAACATTATGGAGAGTGATGATCACAATGGAATTGAGGGACTGCACACAACTCTTGTCTGGTCAGTGGTAGAGATGGTTCAATTCTCTTTACAGTTCATTTAGTTTTTAAATAGACCTATTTCTAACTCTATAATGCCATTTATGAGTATTATTTATGTCTATCATATTAACTGGTTTGGAGTCATAAAATAATGCTTTGAGTCCTCTTGTAGCCACATCGTTGCAAAATCATGCAACTTCTCATCTTTAGTTTATCTCCACAGTGTATTAATACTTGCATTTCCTTGCGTTTTTGAGAAAAATACTTTTCCTGCCTTCAAGTTTATAGTTGTATGTTCTTTTTTAAAAAATTTATTCCTTAGTTGATTTGCTAAAATAATACTGGCTATCTCATTTTTTAAATGTATTATTAAAATATTTAATGTTAACCTCATTTTATGCTAGTTTTATAGTCACATTAAATGGAAACATAGAATGAACTAAATAATTTAACTTATTTCAAAATATGAAATAATCATTGCCTTCAAAGTGTTTGCATTCTGTTAGGGAAGAAAATATTGGAATAGGCAAACAGCTAAGAGAATCAGGAAAGGCTGAAAATCAGAGCAGAGCTTTGAAGGAAAGTAGGAAGTCTCTAAGAGGCATTGGTAGGGAATGCAGTCCAAACATAGAGGTCAGCCAGTGTGATGGAATGTCATCTCTAAGGAACAGACTACTACTTCTCAGAAGTAACAGTTAAGAAGGGCCATTTTGATTGCACCATAGAGCGGGAAGGGGAATATATCAAATCTAGAAAAGTAAATTGGGTCTGGGTATTAAATACCAGAAAAGTTTGTATTGGACCCTAGAGTAAGTAAGGAAACTGAGTAGGAAACTGTTGCAGTTGTCCATGATGACTCATCAACCCTTAGTTGATGAGGGCTTTGAACCAGACTAGTGGTTATGTGAGTGGAGGTAGGCAATGAGAGAAATTGTAGACTTTGAGCTCATATTTAGAATTTGATTTGTTATGTGAAGTGAGGCAGCTAGATGACTCAGTGAATAGAATTCTGGGTCTGGAATCAGTTAGACGAGTTAAAATCAGTTCTCAGACACTTACTTAGTAGAAGTGTGATCCTGGGCAAGTCACTTAACCCTATTTGTCTCTGTTTCTTTATCTGCAATGAATTAGAAAAGGAAATAGTAAACTGTTCCAGTATCTCTTTACAAACCCATTGCAGTTCTCTTTACAGGAGTCAGAGTCAACACGCCTGAAATGATAAATATCAATGGATGCATTAGATGTTACTTTGTATAAATATGACATGGTTTTAGATATCAGTGCAGGGGAAAAATTTTTTTTTTTATTAATTCAGTAAAATTCCTTAATCTAGAAATCCTCATTGTTATGAATGTTTAAAAATTCTCTGTTTTGAGGGGGAAAATTTGTTTTCATGAATTACTTTAATTAAACATAAGCATTATGAAAAATCAAGCTTGTGTTTTTCATACCATTCTGTTAGAACTTTTGAAACTTAAACACTTTAAAAATAGAATTGAAAAACAGTATACTATTTAAGTAAATTTTGAGTTCAAATGGATAATTTGTATAATCAATTAAAAGTTAAGTGAATGCAAACTAACTTTGTCTTGTGCTGTGTTTATGTACCCCAAATGTATCCTATGATTATAAATGTTCTAATCTCAATATACTCTGGGCATTGCATTATCTAATCACATGATTAGATCATTTTGGGGAAACTGTTTCCATTAATAGAGAAACATCTTGATGTGAAAATGATAGAGAAAATAGCTTTCTATGTAATGCTATTTTACATGAGAGAAAAACTTTTAAATATATTTTTATGGTTTTTGTTTTTGTATCTTTTGTATTTTGCCCCGTATCTCTCTCCTCTTTCAGATAGTTGTTGCAACCAAACCAGTCTCAATATATTTTTAAAAATCCTTGACTTTTATTTAATATTGCATATTTGTGTATCCCCACCTTTGCAAAGGATGAAGGTGGGGGAAGATATCTTTTCAAATTTCAGTAAACAATTATTTATTAAATGTGTACTAGAGATAGATAGAAAGACAAAATGTGATTCCTTGCTCTTATGGAGTTTACATTCTGATGGAGATAATTTAAACAACTACACACATACATACACATATGAGAAGGCAAGATATTTATTTGCATCTGGTTGGGGCAGTAAGGAGGAAACAGGAATTACATAGATGATATATACACTATATAGATGGATGGTGAGGTGGGGTGACATAGAAAAGGAAAGGCATTAGTGGCTAAGGTGATGGATAAAAGGCCTTTTGGAATAGGTGGGATTGGAATGAATCATGAAGGTAGTCAGGGAAACAGGCAGGAGTGAGAGGGTAGAGCATTCCAGGTATGAGAGACAGTACCAAAATACACACACACACACACACACACACACACACACACACACACACACACAACAAAAAACTAGAAATGGGGTGTCATTTTTGAAGAACTGCCAAGTAGGCCAGCATTCCTGTGATTATTATGGAGGAAAGAGTTAACTGTAAAAGTCACACCTCTTCTTTGGGGCCAAGCCTATTGTTTATAATTTGACAGCCTTCATGTTCAGTTGTTTTGTGGTGATATGTCTTTCCCTTTAAGTTCTGTTACATTTGTTTATTTCAGTTTATTTTGCCATATCCAAATTTATGGGCATCTACTTTGTTTCCAATTCTTTGCTACTACAAAAAGTGATATCCTAAGTATTTTGATATATATGGATCTTTTTGTCTGTGATTTCCTTCGAGTATATCCATAATATTGGACTCAGAATAAAATTTTACTTTATTTACATATTCCAAAAAATGGATTTCCATAATGGTTCTATTAATCTACAACTTCAACAAGAATGGATTAGTATATTTGTTTCTTCACAATCCCGCCAATGTTGACAATTCATATTTTTTTCTTTGCCGATTTGCTGAATGTCAAATGAAATCTCAGAATTTTGTTTTGCACTTGTCTCAGTGATTTGTAACATATATATTGGTTAATAATTTGTACTTCTCTTTTTGAAAACCATTCATGTTCTTTGACCATTTCTTTATTTGAGAATGGCTTTTGGATTTGAGTGTTATATATACCTTGAATTTCAATCCCTTCTAAGGGATGCTTATTGGTAAAGATTTATTTTCAGTTGACTGTGGTAAAATAGGTATTTAAATGGCAAGAATGCAAAAATATAATGAAATATTTACAGGTAAGGTAAATTTAAGGGATCCAGTCACAAAAGTGGCCATTAAAAAAACAATTCATTCAGGGAGGGTATTTTTCAGTGACAAGGTCAATTTGCTTAGATGAGATAGGATCTTTTCTGGAAATGATGAATACTGATGTCTTCTCTGTACTTCCTAGGGCCCATGTATTTAACATACATTTTAGTCTTAAGGAATATATAAAGTATTTTTATAAAGAAATAGACTTTTTAAAGACCACAAATGAAAAGTTTCGGTTACCTTGTATGGAAGACATAAGTAAATTTTACTAAAATAATTTGGAATTCATAATTGTTGTTTTTCTTATTTTTTCTTTATATTTGAATATTTATATTTATATTTATTTTTTCCCTTGTATTTGAAATGAGTTCTAAAATATTGCATTGATTACCTTCGTGGGTAATAGATTTTTTTTCCCCCTTTACTGTCCTAACTTGCTGTCTTTAGCAAGTTTAGCTATGTAATTCAATTAATGAGTAACTTAAGAGAGGAGTTATCACGGTTAATCACTTTAACATTAAATTTGAAGTTAATTTAAAAATATAATATTTCTTAGAAATGAAAGCAAAATAAAGGGAATTGGACTTGGAAGAACCTTTAGGAGGTCATTCAGTTCTATCTGATTCTAATTGTTTGACAAAAAGCAATTGTATATCAGATGAATGTGATTGAGTCTTAAAACTGGTTAAAGAAGAGATATAATGCAAGTTTAGTTTTTGGAGAGAAAAAGCTTATTGAAGCTTATTGAAGAGCTTCTGATAAGCCTTTACTGAATTGTTTTGTGCCCTGAGAACAAAGGAACAAAACTGAAATTTGTATCATAAGTTTATTCTAGTTCTTTTGAATAAGAAAACTGGTTTTATACAATTAATTTATTGAATTTACCCTCACCTCTTGACTTTACATAATTGCTAAGACAATTTTTAAATGAATATTTTATAGATCTTATGCGGCGCCAGGAAGAACTGAGACGCTTGGAAGAACTTCGAAATCAAGAACTTCAGAAACGCAAGCAAATACAGCTGAGGTAAAAAATGATTAAAAAAACCCAAACCAAATAAACCCCTATTTCAAAATAATGTTTGAGCTTTAAAAGTATACTTGAATGTTTGTACAAAGTAAAAATACTTTTTAAAACCTGCTTGCCTAATTTGGGGAAAGTAATGGTTTAATACAGTGATGGACAAACTACAGCCTACAGGCCAGATGCGGCTCCCTGAAATGTTCTATCTGGCCAAGCATGACATTATTCCCAATCTGACGAATACAGTGAGTAGGATACAATACAATGAAACTTCGAAAGAGTTGCCTTAGAAACAGACTGACAGATGAGCATTTCCTTTCCTTTGGTCCCCTCTTTAAAAAGTTTTTTAAAACCATCACTGGTTTAATGGATAAAGGAATTGTGCAGACAGCAGTGAGAGATGCTCATTTTGATTCATTTGCTGGCTTGGAATTAAAAATAAGTGATAAGCAGGCCTAGAAACAGGAGGTCCTAGGTTCAAATCCGGCCTCAGACACTTCCCAGCTGTGTGACCCTGGGCAAGTCACTTGACCCCATTGCCTACCCTTACCAATCTTCCACCTATAAGTCAATACACAGAAGTTAAGGGTTTAAAATTAAAAAAAAAATAAGTGATAAGGATGAATTCTCAACATCTCTTCATGTTTATTGGATAATTACTCATATCTTTGAATTAAAAGCGCAAAATAATTTTTCTTTGTACTAAGGTAAATGATGTATATGTATTGTATCTGAAAGTTCTTTCTAAGACTTTAAAATACCATAGGAACATTGACTGTTATGCTTCCAAGTTATTTATTTGAGCACTTTGGCTTTTCAGTGGCAAAGTCTGCATTTGGTTTTATTTAATACACATTTACTCTCAGTGACAAAAATAGATAATACATGTTCCCTTATATCAGAGTGGTATCTTAGAAGACTATATGGGCAGCCATAAGGTAACATTTTGAATATAAGTAACATTGGTAAGGTAAAAAAAAAAAAAAATAGAGAGAGGAATTACTTCAGTCTTAGGGGAAGTTGGCTTTGAGCAAGATCTTGAAGGGACAGGTAGGCAGTAGAGAAAGAAAGGAAATATTTAGGCAAAGGCATATGGGTATGAAAATTACAGCTCTTATTTATTTGGCCAGTGTGCAGTTCTCATAGTCCCTTTCAAAATGGAGTATGTCTTTAATTAGTCTTAAGTGACATTTATTTGTTACATTTTCTTTAGGTCACTGTGTTTGTATGTGCTAATTCACTTTTCCATCTAGGATCCTTCAGTTCTTTCCCCATCTGTTCCCTCTTTTGTGTCATATATTGTGAAACACTTGAAAGAAAATTATTTTAATAACTACTTGATTGATTCCTTAACATACTTAAAACATAAAGCCTTCCTATTGAATAGAGAAGAAGTTTAACCAAATATATGGAAGGAAATTTTTAGCTGATCTGTTATGATAGAAATGGCATTTCTATACTCCAAAGGAATGTTTTCTGGGTGTTATCATTTGGTTAATTTCCTTCTGGTATGACTAGTCCATACTAGTAGTGATTAGTCTGACTCCTTTCTATATTCTTTTTAAATAGTGTAGTTTTAGCATTTATGCCAAAGAAAGTAACTAAAGATTAGGGAATCAGCATAATTGTACCTGTCAGTAATTTTAAAAGTCATATGATGGTGTCAATAGATGCCAGTGACAACACATTTTTTGCTAAAAATCCCAAAAGGAAAGATAGGGAAAGGACGTAGTTAAAATTATCAAAATTAAATACCTAAGACTCAAGAGCCTAAAATGGAAAAGCACTAAGTTTCCAATGTAAGTACTGATAATAACTCTTCCTTAGCTTTTATTTCTCATAGAATGAGAATTCCCAGGTAATCGGTAATGGGAAAAAGGAATTATTGCAAAGATGAGGAAGAGTAGCATAAGTCTTAGAAATATTGTATTTGAGGTAAGAGAGAGGGAAGAACTAATAATAAATTTGTTGTGAGGGAATGGTGTGAAAGTATTGGGAAATGGTGATGGTAATTAAATCAATTTTTGAGAGGTTGAGAGTGAAGATAAGTGCTTGTGTTCCATATTCAATTGTGGGAATGTCATTTTTCCTTTATAAGTAGAGAGGCTAGTTCTTTGGCTCAGTGAGTATCATATTGTTTCTTTGAGTCACTGGAATAAAGGTACACATGCCAAGTAATTAGATTTTCATTGTTATAATAGTAGTCAGTTGAAATAGTAAGTCATGATACATAATCCACAGTGTTAAGAGATTAATATGTGAATTCCTCTTAGACATGAAGAAGAACATCGTCGTCGTGAAGAAGAGATGATACGTCATAGGGAACAAGAAGAACTTCGAAGACAGCAAGAAGGATTTAAACCAAACTACTTGGAAAATGTAAGTAAAATATTAGTTAATTAAAATGGTAATCTTCAGCAGAAAGGAGGATATACTTGATAATTGTTATAATTCATGGTTTATTCCTGGATAGGTTATTTCTTTTAAATTAGAGGTAAATTTTCTGTCCAGTATTCTTACCTCAATGAAAATACTTTTGCTAGAGTGGTATCTTTTTTTCTTATACATTTCTTTTTATGATTTTTATTTCTTTTACAAGTTGAATTTGCAACATTTTATTAATTAATACTACAATTAGTATGTTAATCTTTATATAACTATGCAGCGGCTTTCTTTTCCACTTGCTTTGTTTATTACTAGGAATAACGCAGATGGAGAGTCTGGGGTTAGGGGGTGGTGCAGCTAGGACCCAACAATTTCCATAGGTTTGTCTGTGACAAAAAATGATATGAATTAAAAAGCATTGAACACATTGTTTTATATTTTGACACCTTCAAACTATCATTCATATCTTTAAAATGAAATTGCTCTATACATTGCTAATTTGACAGAAATGGTTTGAAGACTTCATTAATTGACTGTGTAGCTTAGAGCTCTTTATAGCTAAGTATATAATAAATATCTTACTAGTTTAATTTTTTTTTTCAACTGTTGTAGCATTTTGATACATGAGTTTTGGGGGGATTATATAGCATCTACAAAAAAAGGAAGCTTTTAAACTAGCTATTTTATTATGTTTTTCAAATTTTTTTTTGTTCACGTGAGGAGAAAACAGACATGTCTGGTTAAGTTACGTTTTGTAATTGTTAAATTATCAAAGTAAAGATAATATATAAGATAGGGAAAAAGGTACCGTTTAGGTTTTCTTTTTCATCTTTTGAGTTAAACCTAAAACAATCAGAATATGATTGATACTTGATATATATCATTTTATCTTTTTATTTGTTTTTCTTGAATCCTTTCTTACAGTGTTTTAGAGGTGGTAGCATTAAGTTTGTTTTGTCTTTATTGACAATTAGTGATAATTTTGAGCATATTATCTAGAAGTTGGAAAGGATGTCAAAGCAATATTTGAATGTTATCTAAGAATAGAAAGCAATGGTATAAATAGTGCTTATATCATGTGCTTTGAACTAATATTAATTTATTCAGCTTAAAAGCTGGCTAAATTTACTTTGACCAATAAATTATTAAAATTTAGAATTTGAAAGATTTCATACTTAAAATTTCTGACTAATGACTTTTCAAATAATACCTTATTTCAGAGGGACGTCATTTGAATATTTTGCTAAAACAATATAGATAAATGAGGAAATAGTTTTATATTTTTGTTTGAATTATAAGAAGATTGAAAAGAACAATAGAAATTACATTAATTTAAGTATTAAAGCATAATATTGTTAGCATTATGGACCCATCACATTTTATTTATGGCATTAATTATAAGTTTTATTTTTAAAAAGGGAATTTCCCCATGCAGGTGTTAAACACTTATTTCCTCTCACCCTCATTTTATTAAAGTTTGGTAATAGAACCAATGCAGATATCAGCAAGGTGCTAAAATGAATCTTACTGACATTTAAAAAATAGATTTTTGATGTTTTCTTTAATGATGCTTTTGGATAGAGATCATAGTTTATTGTTTTGTGTTAGTGTGTATGTCTTGTATAGCATATACATTCATAAAAACAGACTTTTAGAAGCATATTTCACTTATTTGAAGCCTCATTCATTTTTTTGTGTTGCTAAAGTAACCTCTTTTGTGAGTACATATATATAAATAAATATTCAATTATGCATATTGTCATTGAAATGTGTAAAATAGATATTCTCATAAGTTTTTCTAGTCTTCCATTTTTTACTAAAATATCTTCTGTAGCTTTTAATTATAATTTCATTTTAATGCTGTTTTAACATTAGAATTAAATAGGAAATTATAGTTCTATTTTTTCTATATTATTAAAAAGGAAAATTTAACTACATATGAGTCACTTTGGTGATATTTCACTGCCTGACATGATCCATTATCTTATGAATGGAAAATATTTGCCAAAGTTAATAAAAATTTTTTTTACAATGAATAAGAAGTATAGCTAATTTTTATATCTAGTGTGACTTGTTATGGAAAAACTATTTGAGAAGAATTGGTAAGTGTTTTGAATGCTTTTGTTTTTAAAACTGTGAAAATAGGCCTTCATGCAGTGTCTTATTTCTTCACTGTTCATTTTTTATAAAAGAGGAATCAAATGGTAAGTTCTCAGATTGGGCTAAACTCCAGGTTTAGGTTTCTTTCTTTTTTTTTTTTTATGAATATGATAAATCTTTTTTAAAATTTATAACTTACTCCTATCATAAAAGTAGGACTTTTTACTTTTGAGTTGTATTATAGCTTTGTGGTGCAGAAACATCTATAGATTGTGTTAATTGTGGTATTAAACTTTCTCCATTGCTATAAGCTGTTTTGTTTTTTTAAAATCCTTACCTTCTGCCTTAGAATCAATACTGTGTATTGGTTCCAAAACAGAGAAAAGTGGTTAGGGCAAGGTAATGGGGGTTAAGTGACTTGCCCAGGGTGACAAAGCTAGAAAGTGTCTGAGGCCAGATTTAAACCCAGGGTCTCCTGTCTCTGGGCCTGGCTCTCAATCCACTGAGCTACCCAGCTGCCCCCTATCAGCTTTTAATAAAATAAGTGAATGCATCTTAATTTCTCACAGACACCATTCATCTTTTTAACTTGCCTGTTTTTTTCTCCTTTTGAGGTAATTAAGGAAAATAAAAATTTCCACATTTTACTAAAAAAAAAAAAAAATTTATGGCCTAATGTTAGTCTTAAGTGACTATTTCATGTTTTTCAGTGACTATGTTTTGAAAGGTTATTACTTTAAAGATTTGAACAAGGTCTCAAAGATGTCAAACCTTTATTGATTTTCTGAATTGCAGTTCATATTTTAAATTTTCTTTTACCTCAGGGAAGTCCAGGATTTTAGTTTTTAAATGGAAACACCTTAAGGAAATTATACATTAAGAAATCTTAGTTTGCCTTGGACAAAAAAGCATAATCTATATTTCATGGTGTTTGCTCAATGATTAGAATTTTTTTTCCTACTGTTTTTATATTCTCTTGACAACTTTTTCTCACAATGATGAATGAATCAAATCAGATTTCTCTTTAAATTTTCCTAGGTTCATATCATTTGCTTTTGTGAAAAGATACAAAAATTCTATAAGTGTTAGGTCTCATAAAGAATGACTTCTTGATCTATTAATCTGAAACACTAAATATAATACCCTCGTTTTTACCCAATGTGTTTGAAGCATTGAAGCAATTTGGAAATGGGGGAAGGAGAGGGAGATAGAGAGTTGTGAATTATGGGGAGGCTGTGCAATGGGCATTCTTGTAGTGCCTTTTAAATTGGCAAAAGTGATGTTAGCAAAAGCCCATTAACCATAAAGATAATGTACCTGTAAATCTTTAGCATGAAATGCTACAATTATATGGACTGAGCTGTAGTTCTTCAATTAAAAGGAGGAGGGGAAAGTAAAGAGAGTTTATTTTTGATGTGATAAGAGTTAATGATGGAAATTTTTCTGTCATTTGTTTTTCAGCAGTGAAGAGAATACTAATTTTCCATTTACAATTGCCTATGCTTTAAAAGTCAAACATGTTTCTCTTTGAGTTTCTAGCCCTATTTCTGTTGGTAAGAAATCCATTCCTTTTATTACTGCCTATATAATAGTCATCATAAATTAAATATTGCTTCATCTAAAATTATATTATTATCATATTTTTGTGTGTGGACAGGTTACAATTTAAGTTGATAGCGGTTTTTATAGCTCTCAGAACTTATAGCAGGGTCATCTTTTGGAAAAATTTGAATAAACCTTCAGGCAGAATAATAATCTTTTATGTCCTATGATGCCATTGAAGGTTAATAAGAACTACTAATTATACAGGAATGAGGACCTAATTAAATACTTTGGACCTTTTTATCCTGTACTGTTGATTATTTGTCAGATAACTTATGTTTTAGATACTCATTAATTCTTCAGCAATCTGAATTCCATTGAATTTGGGGTGAGGGGGCAGGAGCACAACTTCCCATCACCTCCATCTTTAGAAGTTTCCTTGTCCCCTGCTACTTATCCTCTTCAAAAATCCATCCCTTTTTGGTTAAATTTTTTGAATTAATGGAATCTCAAATGGAGATGAGCCTTGAAAAGCAGAGAATATAATCTCTCAGAGCTTATATTCAAAGTTTTCTAAGGCTTATATTATAATGTAGGCTCCCCATGTAAACTTGGTCTCTTTGTCATAGTTATTGGAATAGAATTTAAGTAGAGGTATACTAGATGTGCTTTACAAAAATTTTAGATGCATGTTCTCAGAAATTTTGTGAGAATACATATTATTCAGGAATATTTTAATATGAACAGCTACTGCTATAAAAGTTTATTTAAGGGTAAGTACTTTTTTAATGGTTTAATTATTTAAATATGAAATAGATGACTTACAAAGTTTAATCCTTTGACATTTTCTTTATTTCTGGCATTCATATACCTAAATCAATTTTCCTTTGAATTTTTGAGCAGGAAACATAATCTTAAAGGGATCATTGTTGAGACACAAATAAGCAACTGACTTCAAATGTACCTTGCAAAAATTTTTCTTTTGAGAACATCTTTACTTTTAATTTTCCATACAGTTTCAAGCTTTGAGTTTTAAGGACAAATGGTAAAGCTTTTTTTTGTCATGACAAAAATATTATTAGAAGTTTTTAACTAATAGTTCATTATTGGTTTCTAACCTGATTTTGTAATTTATGGTAAATAAATGTTAGCTGGAATTGTAAAATTTCAAACTAGCTTAGTACCAACATTCGTGTCATAACATTTAGTCATTGGGACCCCAAGTCTGATCATAAACAGTATAAAATTCAAATTTCTGGGAGTGAGGTGGAAAAGTAATGATGGTGATAAAACGAAGTAGAATTGTTGTTTTGCACATTTTGTTCTTGTGATCCTTTAAAAATGTTCTTGTTCTAGTTTTAAAACTATATTTTGAGTTCGTATAGTAAAATTATGAAATGTCTTTCATGTTTAATATTTAGGAAAAATCAGTATATTTAAATTTAAATGCAAAAGAATATAGGAGTCAAAATATGAATTCTCAAGTGTTCCACTGGTAGAATTTTTTGCTAAATTTTGAAAATTCTTAATGATCATCATCTGACTAATTAAATACTTTAACATAAACAGGATTTTTATTTAGTCTTAACAGGAGCTGTGAGAAAAGGACTTCTCTGACAATAATTACCTCCTTTCAGGCAAGAGATGAATCATCACGTTTGTGAGAGAACTGTACTTTATTTCTATGGTCAGCAGTGATCCTAACCACTTTTTAGTCTGGGTTGGTCAACATGATTGAAGGATTCATAGTCTTATGTTTATGGCTTCATTTGCACACGCCTGTGTGTGTGTGTGTGCATGTGTGTGTGTGTGTGTGTGTGTGTGTGAGTGAGTGATTTCCCCCTCCACCCCCATCTCTGGTTCTTCGGTTAACTTATTCAACTAGTCCTAATTTCATAGAAAATTCTACTTATAGGGATTTAAGAATACAAATGAAAGGTCTCTGGAAATTGTGAGGCTAATCATCATGGAAATGGAATTCAGATCAGAAATAAGAAATAGTGGAAATAAGAATAAATTAGGAATGTTAATTAACAAAGTAATTTGTTAGTTTGTTAAACAATGGGATTGGTGTGTTGAAGAAACGGAGATTTTAGTTTGATTCAGGAATTGGTGATGAATTTGGGAACAGTTTGGGAAGGAAACTGAATAGCAACAATGGAAAATGCTCATCCTTAGTATTGTGTAGTAGAAAACCAGTAATTAGAGGTCCAGGACTTCTGCCTTTGTACTTTTTATGTGACATGAACTAGTGGTTTAATATCTCTTGTTTTTCTTTTATCATCTTATAAAATGAGGTGGCAGAAATAAAGCATTTCAACTCCCATTTTAGTTCTAAATTTTCTGTTCCTTTAAATAATGGTAGTGCCAAATCTCACCTTGACAAGAGAATTAAAGGACTGGAGATAGCATTTGTACAGTGGGTACATATGGTGTGTAAGGAACCTCTATGGCATGCCATTGGAACACCTTAAAATAGGTGAATGAAGAATAAAGTTATTTGTGTGCTAATTTCTTTTAAGTTAAATGTATTCCCTAAAATTTCCTAGATTATTGTGTGTAGCCTGTAGGCTATATAATTTATGTGATTGTGATGATGCCTTTAGGCTAGATGTTTCTAGATGATGATGATGATGATGATGATGATGATGATGATGATGATAACAAATAAAAATGTTTGATTGGATCTTGTTCTGACCTCTAACTTGTAAAAGCCTAAGGAAGAATACTGGAAGATATAGAATGAGAAGTTTAAGCAATTTTCAAATTCAATAGGTGTGTTATCTGTAATCCCAGTTATCTGAGAGACCAAGATTAGATCTCTTGAGGTGCAGCAAACTATGCTGTTGTCTGCTGAACTAAAATTCAGTATCATTATGGTAAGTCACTGTGACTGGGTTAGCTTCCAACTTTCCATCTAAGTAGCCTACACTTCTACCTTGGAATAGATGGGAAATTCTAGTGTTGTTTTTTTTTAAAGGTCAGATTCAACATAAATATTTTCCAAAGGCAAAGTTTATTCTATAAAATTTTTTAACTGCCCATCTGACCCCCTTGGCAAAAGGATTTATTTATTCTTTGATTTTAGAAGATATGATCATATTATCATCTGTACCTTTAAAAGAAATTTACAACCTCAGGAAGAAATCTTGTGGGAATAATCATTAAAGTCATTTACAATTTCTCATTCTGCTTCTAACCTCAGAATTGTTCAGAATTGTCCCCCATTCCCTCACTCCATGCTAGTATAGATAACATTACACTTAACACTAATGCATAAAACCACCCTAATAATGAGGCTCTTCCATTGGACATTTTACTATTACACTTTTATAGTTGGGAGTTAATATTTCTGACTTATTTGAAGATTACCTCTTGCAGACTTTATAAAGGATTGGAAAGACAGCATGTTATTGTACAAAGAATGCTGTAGTTGCACATGGGCAAGAGGGATTTGTATCTCCTGACGCTTTTTTGTGACCCTGGGTAAGTCACATAATGACATAACCCCTTGTTCCTTAATTGTATCATCTGACTAAGGAGAGATAATAAATTTATGATACTTAACTGAAAACAAGCCTTGCATATAAAGTGTCTAATTTGTAACTTAATTTGAGTATAGGAGGAGTAGCACAAATAGTAACTTTCTTCATTGAAAATGGTTCAATTATATTTGTGGATTATACTTTACTTTCTGTTGACAAGTAATTAGGTTAACTTTTTAAACCCTTGTTATCCATTAAATGTGCCAAGAAATTAATTTAAATTGCTGCTACAATAAAAGGTCTCTAGCATTTAAAAACAATCTGGGGAATGATAAAATATAATTAATAAACATTTGAATACTTGTTAAGCTAAAGTACTATTAAATTCATGGAAAATATGGAGAATTTGATGAAAATGAGAGTAATTGGAGAAGTTTTGTGAAGGTAAAAATTTACATTCTAAATGAAAAATGTTTTATAGAAGTACAGTGAGGAAGGAGAATATTTTAGGAAGAGCAATGGTATTTTGAAAGGCACAGAATGAAGAAATAAATAGTATAGTTTGAAAAAGATGTGAGGAGACCAGCCTTATTGGAATATAGAGCTTTTGTTGCCTGGTAGTGCAAATAGATGTTCTGTAGGGGGACGAATTATTGATGGATTTGAAATTTAGACAGAAGAATTTGGACATGATACAGTGTATTTACAACAATGAGTTTAACATTAGAATGTAAGAGGAGGGATTGTTGTAACAGTATAGATCTGAATAATCAGTTACTGTAGAAAATGATTTGACTTATTTCTACCTGCTTGTGGGTAGGCTAGGCAATATACTTTTAGTTTAGTAATGTACTTGGATTCCCTACGAGAACCTTGGTTCAAGTCCTACCTGGGCATTTCATTGGTTAGCTAAGCTAATTGGACTTTATGAAACTCCATCTCTTACAGATAATCTTAATAGAATTTTACAGCTAGAAGAGATGGGGATTCTATGAGATTCTGATTAATTTTCTCTTTTGACTTTAAATTCTCAATTGCGAAAAGTTGGTTAAGTGTAAGTGAGAAAAAGATTTTGAACACTTTATTTTTTGTGTCCTATTTTAAAGCCTGATTACCTTTGAATGAATCTGATCTTTTTGATATGTAGCCTTTAAGAAAAAAAAAAGGAGTCTTTGTAGGAAGGATAATTTGGGGAGACAATGAATTTTGTTTTAGAAAAGGCAAATTTGGTATTTCTACAGGACATTCAGTTCAAGAATTTGAAAAAGAAGTTGACTAATTCAGGAGAGGACAAGGGTTGGATATTTATTTAGTAATCATTTGCGTAGTTAATACAGAGTGACCAAAAAAGAGTTCAGAACAGAGCCTTTGGGAAAATTCTAGATTAATGGGCATGACATGGATGAAAAATCTGAAATTATCTAAGGCTTCAGTATTTTCTGCTGCTTGATTAATCAATAGATTGTTGCTCACAACAGTTTGGCAATTCCTCATTTAGACTGTCTTCACAACCTTTGTACATACCACATAAGAAATTCAGTATGTATTTTAATACTATATTGGTATATTATATTTAATAGTTATTTGAAAATATTTGCCTTCTGAATGGATTTTGGCTTTTTACAAAACTTATCACTGTTGGGTGATTTGCTTACCATCACTGAAGGGAACTCAAAGAGCGTTTTGTAGAACCAGGTAATTTTAAAAAAGTTGGAAGGATATATTTGATATTTGAATAACATTCTGAAAATGACCCAATTGAAGGGAACATCTGCTACCTCCTTTTTGAAATAGGACTTTTTAAAGAAAAATTTTAAATTACTTTTTGGTCACATTTATAAAGTGAAGATATTTACACAGTAATGCAAATTTATTTCACTTGATTTCTGGTAAGTGTTGCCTTATGATTTGAAGTTTTGCTTAGCTTTTGGTGGAAATGTTATTTTAAAAATAATTCAGAATTAATTTTTGCCTTCTAAGGCTGTTTCAAATATAATCTTTACCCCTCCCAATATTTTCCACAGCATTTAAAACTTGAAGATGTATAGTGTCACTCCTAATCAATCAGTTATGAGATATAAGAAGCTATGTTCAGTGATTATAGACAATGAATATCACATCTCAATGGTATAGTATTATCTATCCTAGGTTGTAATTTGTGAAGAATGTAAGATTTTAAGTGGAGAGATTATGGTTTTGATTGTATTTAGGAGCTACTGACTTCATAAAGGTTCTATGATCATGAAAAGTCATCAGTAATGCACATTCCTGTTTAAATACTTGGCTACAGCCAGAGACAGTTAGCTATAGTTACGATTGACTGTTGAAATTTAACAGACATTTTGCATTTTAAAATTTTTAAGTGTTCCTGTGCTTTAAAAAATCAATATATTTATTAAGATTTAATTAGTTTATAAAGTTACACTGATTTTATCTGTTAGGGAAAATACTTTTATTGCAGCAGTAAGATCATTTACTACTAATTTATATTGGCATAGTTATTTATATTTCATTTTATGCTATTTGGGATATCATAATTTACCAAGTTAAGAGGCAGCATTGAATATTGATCAGTCCTAGAATCAGGAATACTTTGATTCAAGTATTGCCTTTGATTTCTGCTGACTGTATGTGCCTGGGCAAGTTAAGTGCTCCAAATAGTTTTCTGAAACTGTTAAGTTTGAGGGCATATACCAGTCTTCACGTGTGTTTGTGTAAGAGTGTGTGTGTGTGTGTGTGTGTAATATATATATATATATGTATATATATATATATCCTAATTTACATGGATTATAAAGTTCCTAACTTTATTAAACCAAATTGGAAATTAGATGTACTTTCAAGTGCCATTTCTTACATAAAGGTAATTGAAATTTTTTCTAACTACTACCTGACTGTAGCATTTCTATAAGAAATAAAGAATATGCCAATAGCATCAAAGGAGAAGATGGTTAGTAAATTTGAGAAGAGTAATGATGAACCAATAGTTATAGGAATAGCTAAATGAGTAGGTATTGCTTTAAAATAAAAATGGATATCATGGATTTCTATTTTTCTGTTATACCTTTTCTTATTAAGGTATTAACAAGATTCATTAAGAAATTTGTCTTTCTGTCTCCCTTTTTCTTACCCTGTTATTAGCATACTTGTATGGAAAATCTCTTTGTGAGAAAAGGAGTTTTTGTCACATTTTATAATTTTAATGTGGTTTTGTTTCATGATTAAAAAAACCTAGTAATTTTTAAAGTCATTCAAACTGATGATGTAATTTTGATGAAAATCCCCACTTTTTAAAAATTAGAATATACTTTTCCTGTTTCTATTAACATTTAAAAGTAATTGCTAAGAACAAAATTTATATTTTTCATTACTAAAGTAAAACATAGAATATGTATATATTTATCTTTTTTCATTTCACATTGAATTGTGGATTTCATATTTCACCATCTTTCTCATATTGTTTGAAAATGGTCCAAAATAAACTTAACCATTACACCTTTTTACAAACCTACATTTTAATTAACTGGACCAGAATACTTTCATTCACTTATTACTGTAACCTGGAAATTTATTTCTTATCAAATATTCTGAATGTGATGCTTAGTAATTCAATGAAATTAAATAAGAAACTGAATATAGTAAAATGTCACCACTCTCACATCAGTGGTATATAATGAATATAGCAGTATCTTTTCTCTGCATCAGTCATTAATATTATTCATTAGAACTATTTATAAAATCATTATTGGTTTTTAAAATTTAATTGTGGTAAGTCATTACTTTCATGATATAAAGTCAGTGTTTTATGTTAGGCTGGGTTCTAACTCAGAATTTTCTAAAACCAATTTTTTTTCCTTACTCTAAGCTAATTTTAATGATTTAGTAATTAATAAGCATCACCTTAAGAATGCAGACTAATGCATAGGTTTCATATTAAAAAGATATATATATTTTTAAATACTTTATTTTAGTAGTCTGTATTTAGCTGTGTTAGGAAGTAGATGGGTTTCTTTACTAAGCTCAATTGACATAATCAAAATGTTGGGTGGGGGGGACCACCACCATAAAATGGCCTCAATTTTAAATTATCAAGTATTTCTATAATTTTTATAATTATTTTAATATATCAAGTTATAAAGAATTTTAACTCAATTGTAAAGATAAGGTTTTGAAAAAAAATCCTGAAAGAAAAAGTGTATTTTCAGCCTAATATATAGATTAGATATTTCCGATTATGCCCATAACTTTTTGTATGTATACTTAACATAGTTAGCTTTCTTTTTCCTTTGTCACTGGGCAAGAGAACCTTTCTTTGCCTCTTTATTCATAGTATGTTTTTAAATTAAGCAGAATAGCTGACTGTGTGCTCTTTAGTTCTCTTCTGTGTCTTTTCTATTGGGTGGCTCTATTTCTCCTTCAGAGTGTTGACAAGGAAGCAAGTGGCAAAAATTGTAGATGGTAAGTAATTGCTTTGTAAGTAGTGGGACAAGGTGCAGTTCTGCATGGCAGAATATAATTGTCCATCTCTACTATTCCATTTCAAACAGGTATGAATTTTAACCATAAATATTATTTTCAAATTAAAATGTGGACTTTGTCTAGGGTATGTATTGTATTTCTTAGGGTTTAGCATATTGAACAGGTTATTTTCCAGTGCTTCTTTATCCTGGTCCATAGAGTTTCACTTATGGAAAAAATAAGACATTAACATGTAAATCTAATAATTTTTTTTAGTAGGGTGATGTGATGCTAAAGTTGGTGGAGTGTTTTAGTTTTTGGAAAGTTTGGATTTATGGAATTTCTAGAAATAAAGAATTTTCTATGTACAATTTTAATTTGGCTAGTAATAAACATGCTATTTAATCCATAAAATGAATTTGCTTTAGATAGTTTCAGTTTTATAAAACACTACCCCCACTGTTTATGTCCTCCAACATTTCTCAGTTTTCTATCCTTTCTGATAACTTCCAATGAGAAAGGTGAGTTGTATTGATGATCCACCAAGATTTTAACATAGAATATTAATAGTTTTTCCTTCACATAGATATGTAGAATATTTTATAGGGCAATACCTTTACTCTTTTTATTTACATTTTTATTATTATTTTTAAGTGGATGGGGATCTCAAATTCAAAATATAATCCTGATCCTGCTTTCCTCCTCTTAGCTCCTAATTCCTTAAAGAAGGAAAGACAATGAAATTAAATAGATTAAGCAATATACATTTCAACTACATGAAGATGATCGTAATTGTGGGATAATACATTATTTGAGAAATGTTGATACATTTGTTAATAAGGTTTTTCTGAAAACTAGCATAATATTGGAAAATTTTTGATTTTCCTGGAATCAAGCTCTGTTAATTTTCTTCTGTTATCAAAAGTCTTATATGTGGATTTCCTATAAAATTTGCCCCTCGTTCCATAGATGTTTTGACTTTATTTTGCCACTTCCATGTTGGAAAGCAGTCTGATTTATCCTTATAATGGATAGGAATCACTTGGCATTGCTTTGTTGGAGTGTTATAGACAGGCTTCCTCTACAACAGTTAAAAGATAATATTGGTCAGAGTTCTATAATAAGTAGCATTGAGAAGGTTCCGTTAATTATAGACAGATGATAAATAAAATCTTTAATAATTACTTAATGTAGTACTTCTTGTTTGATTAATATTTTGTTTTGAAAAGCTGCATTCTGATTGAAAAGTTATTGCTATTTTCAATTGATTGCTTGACATTAAACTTTTTAAATTCAAAATGTGGTTTTAAACATTACTATGAAATGTTATTCATGTAGCCTTATTGGGAATACTTTGTGTGTTTGGTGATTTGAGTTTAAGTGAAAAAAGTTCTTTAATGATACTGAATCTTTCTGATATATTATTAACATTTGTAATCCCTTTATTATAAATTCCAATAACATAGCAACATTAATTGACCTTTGAATTCATTTTTGAGGTTCACCCCACCCCCATTATTTTCAACTATTATATAATCTATTGTCTTGACTTTTCTTCTCAGCTCTATTTCAGCATGGATTTTTTTGTGTCTCTTGAATATATTTTTCTTTTTACAGCTTTCCTAATTGTAAAAAGGGCAATATTTTTGTGCTAATTCTCACTGTTGAGAATTGGAAATATGGTGAAAATATTTAATAGCTTGTCAGTTTTTCATTGTAAAGAAAAATTGTTACAGACTACCTCTTTATTTAATGAGCTTTGAAAAGCCGTAAGTACTAAATGATCAAAATGATGAAGGCCTTTGAGAGTATATATTGAATGGATGTGGTGTAGGAGTCCACTAAAAGAATTGTTTCTTAACTTTCATATGATGTACATTAGGAGCTTTGACTTTTTAATTCCTACATTTAATGGAAAACATTTTCAACTCCTAGCTTTTCTTCTTTTATACCTAGATAGGTCTTTATCCCAGATGAAAAGCACTTCAACTCAATACTTGTACTCTGTCCCCTTTCCAGGTTACCAAAAAGTATCCTGCAGCAAACCACTTAGAGAAGTGGCCATTAGCCTTGAAGAGGACTAATAAATGATGTTAGCAAGAAAAGGAGGATTGCCTTTTCTTGCTTTTGTGGATGTTAAACAAGTATAAAATGATTTAGAATTACAACTTAAACGTTATTGACTTTGTTCAGGGTGATTTTTCTGTAAAATAGCTGTCATCTAAACTTATTCTTCTGAGTAAAATTTTGCCAGGAATTGGGCTTATTTACTTTGAAGACTTAATTTTAGACCTCTTTAGATATAATGGAGAGTAATGACTCAGTTTATCTTATTTATATCTGCATTGAAATATTTGTTTATAGCTAAAAAGGAAAAGGAACATAAATTATTTCCTCCAGTGAATATTGCAATTAAAACAGTTTTCAAGTCTGAATGATGTATCTGCATTGAGGTTTTTGCAATCAGTTCTGGTTCTTTTACCAAAATAAATTTTTATTAAGTTTAGAAAGCTTAAGGAGAAAATGAATTTAAGACATGAAGGGGCAGCTGGGTGGTTCAGTGGATTGAGAGCCAGCCCTAAGAGACAGGAAGTCCTAGGTTCAAATCTGACCTCAGATACTTCCTAACCATGTGACCCTGGGCAAGTCACTTAACCCCCATTGCCCAGCCCTTACCACTCTTCTGCCTTGGAACAAATATGTAGTAATGATTCTACGGTAGAAGGAAGGTAAGGGTTAAAAAAAAAAAAAAAGAAATGGAGCATATATATAAAGTTAATATGACATTTTTGATAAAATTTAACAATTTTCATTAGGAGTCCTTATGATAATACGTGTTTAAGATTGGTCAAAGACAGTGTTAAGTCTTAGGAAATATGTGAAATTATTTTCCTAAAAACAAAATTAATTGAAAAAGCTTTCATTCTTTAGAAGTTCATTTTCATAAGGCTTATACAATCTGTATTTTTTTGGAGTATAAAGAAATTGATTTATTCTCCAGTTTAGTTCTGTTCTGGGTGAGAGGAGGTAGCTGATTCAATAAGCAGCATACTTTGATTATAGAGCAAGTAATATTTAAAAGTTTTTAATCTTTTTACTGATTTTTAATTAAAAATGCTAAAAGTTTTATATTTTTAGTCACACATTGTACCAGTCTATCAACTGATGATGACTGTGTTTTTAAGTGAATGATAAATGTTTTTCAATGTATTCAGGGTAGTAAGTCCTAATAAGTTAATACTTCAAAAAGGTTATTGTTAAAAATATTTCTTAATGCTTATTATTCTATTATATACTCTGGAAAAAATGATGGCTGTCCAAATATGTTCTTCTATGATGCTAAATAAGTGATCTATTATTTTGTTCTCCTACCACTAGCCTATGGTCCTGGTTTGAGTTTCTGTTAGACTGTTGAATAATTTATTCCATATTACATTATCATTTATTTTCATGGAAAGAAAATGGCTGAAAATTGGAGCATCTTAAATCCAACAACTCATATAGAACATCACTAGAAATTTATAAACATCCGTGCATGACTGGTGTTTTAAGCCATTTCTCACACGAAATGGAATTTTGGAGGTTTATTTTCTGAAGGATGTTTGTCAAATATTTTGGCCTCATGTTGGAACAGGTGCAAAAAATATTATGTCCATATTATGGCCTAACATAAGAGGGCTTTGTAGGTAATTGTTATCTGGATAAATTACACAGTTTTGTTTCACTTACTGGTTTATAATGCAAATGTTTTAAGCATTTACAACTGACTAAAAGCAAGTCATATGCAAATAGTGTTGTTAGTGCTCTGCATATTTTGAAAGGAAAAGTTGCCCTGGAAAATTTGTTCCTGTCTGTGTTTAGGTTGATCCAGCAGAGTTAAAGCACCACATGGAAGTGTGCTTGGTATTTATAATTCCTTATCTATAGCTGGAGTACTTATTGGAGGGTTTTCTGTCTGGTACCTTTCTTGTTCTAATTTCAAATTTAATCACATTTTTATTGCTTGCTCTGCAGTAATTGAGCATTTTTCATTCATATTTTTTCATGTTATCATTGTTGGCTGCATTATTTTAGTGCTTCAAGTAAAACTGACTAGATAAAAGGGTGTGAACCCTGAAAATCTATCTTTAATATTCATTTGAATATTTAATTGAGGGAGAAAACCAGTATCAGTCTCTTGCTAAAAACATAATTGGAGTAAAGTTAGGGGATAAAAACCTGATTTAAAATTTTAAGGGGATATTCTTTTCAAGGTTTTGCTTAAGGAGTATTTTATTGTGTGTAAATTTCTTGAATTTAATTATGAAAGCAATGACTTCCAGTTTTACTTCTGGGATCTGGGATGGAAATAACTACTATTTGGTAATAGTTTTTGCTTTGTATGTGATGGTTATGATTAGACTTGGAGTGAATAGTAAAAATGAACATTGTAGCAGTAGGGAAAGGAACTGAGATGTTGACATTTTCATGAAATTATTCTTGTAGTGTGAACAATATATTGGCATTTGTAATTATGTATACTAAAAACCTTGGATTTTTTTTTTAGGTTTACTTAGTGATTTTAATAGTGATTGCAAATAATTTTGTACTTTTGTAATGGAAAATGCTGTCCCAATTTAATCTTTTGTTTTATTTTAGATGGGAAATATAAAATCATAAGATCGATAGGTTGACTGTGACAACTATGTTTACTTACAGAGAGAACAGGAAATGAGAATGGGTGATTTGGGTCCCCGTGGAGCAATAAACATGGGAGGTAGGGATTTGAAGCAAAAGGCTTCTGTAACTTACTTAAAATTCTTTGGGACTGTATATGTTATTTATGGTGTTTACTTTTAATGACAGACTTAATTAGTATTTTTTGTATTGATAGTGAAATTAGGTTGTTATTTCAATAGTTGATTGAAATTAAAATTTTAAAGATAATATGCCAGAAAAAAAAATGTGCATCTTGTTTAAATTTGAAAACTACAAATGGTCCAATTTTTGATTAGGGTCTACATTTCTAACTTTCTTTTTCAAAATAGTCTTATTTATATCATTAAAAATTTAAGTTAGTGCATGTGGTATTATAATTAACCTATCAACTCAGCATCCAGTTTTGTTTATTTTGTACCTTCTTTTGATGAAGTCCGTAAGAATTTTGAAAACTTATTAGATTCTAGGGGTTTTTTAAAATCTGAATTGTTAGAAATTGTATTTTTCATTTTCTCTAGATTGAAACATCAATTATTTGTGGATAATTTTAATGAATAGTCACTTAAAACTTAAAATTATACTTAATATTCCTCTAATATAACACTTTTGACTGAACTAACTTGTTCAATTCTTATGGATCTATGGTGTTATCTAAAAAATTTAGTTTTCTAGAAAGTTAAGGTTGTCTTAACTTACCTGAAAGCAGTTGTTTAAGTTGATGGGTTTTTAAAAAAAATTATTAAAAATGATAAATTACATAAATATTTTCTGGTAACATTAGCTAAGCTTTCCATGGTTTGTGGGATGGGGTTCATAGGTAGTCTTGTAGATAGTCTCCCTTTTATTTGACCTTTTCAGTTAGGGCCACCAATTCTTTCTTTACTCCTGAGAATTTGTAAATTCATTCCAATCGAATCAAATTCAAGGTAACTCTACAATTACCATGTTGCTTCTTTTTTTAAATTTATTGTGACATTGCCATTGCTCATTAACATTCTGTCATCCAGAGTTAATTGAAAACTTCTTATTGAATCCTTCACCACTGGTAACTTTTACAGTTAAAGTTTGAGATGACTATACAATGACATTGTTATTTTTTACAGTTATGTTATACAATGAGGTAAATGGAAATAAATTTCCAAATTAATTAGAGAAGGGGAAGATCATTATGGAATGGAGACTATGTAGCAAGTTCAAGTTATGAACATTAGATAATGTTGGAAGAATGAGTAGCATAATTTGGAATCTATTTAGATTATAAAAATTCAAAGATTCTTTTTCAAGAATCCTTTAGTCTTAGATATTAAAATTTAGATATTTCTTTGTTGGTAAATAGCTCTCTTAATACATCTAGTTTTGTTTTGTTTTTTAAAACCATGAAGTGATTGTCAGAATTCCTTTTGAAAGGCTCATTATAGCCCATTAGCATCAACAAGGTTAACATGACTAATGGAAGGACAATAGGAAAATGTCTGGTTAATTTGATACATAAATATTTCTGGAATTTAGTTTAGATAGTCAACTTAGTATGACTTAATAGCCATATTTCATATCAGTTCTTTGTTTATGGAAGCTTTCTTTCTGATAACTGGTTGGTTTGGCAGGGATGTGACTCCTGACTACTTTTTACTCAATCTTTCAACTTTATATTCTATTACTTCAAATTGGACTTTGAAATAAATTGCTTACGATTCATTGACTAGGTGATATAAAATAACGGGCTAACTTTTCTAAAAGAGCTTTTGTTGATGGGATTTAAATAGATCTTGTTTCTAGTTCCACTGAGTTAAAATAAATATTTGCTAGAGATAAGATTCTTTAAATACCATGCAGGTGTCTGATTTTTAATATCAGTTAGGAGAATCAGAGTGCTTTCATTTTTCTCTAGTATTCTGTTTAGAATTAAAATATAGCCAGTCCCTAACTTACTTGTAAATTAGAAAGAAAAACCTCATCCATTCTATACTTTAGCAGATAATCAGTACCATTTGACCTGTAATGGAAACAATTTGGTATTTTAAAGAATCTTTAGGGTGCCCATTAGTAGAATTGGGCGAAAAAGTTGGGGAAAGCGGTAATAATTTAGTTGATCCCATTGCAGATTTTTAAACCCATGTTTTCTGAGTTGTTTTCTTTTTTCACTTTCTATACATTATTTGAAATATCTTTAATGCATTTGAACTTACATTATATTTTAAAATAGAAAATACCTCTATTTGGGATAGTAGGACAGGGGCTGTAGTCTTTCAGATTCATACATTTGTAGAATAATTTAGTATGCTATTACCATAGGGAAAGAAATAGATCTCTGGGGCGTAGGGGAAGGTAAGTAATTTTGAAATATGAGATGTTTTAATAGGTCTAGGACTGAGAAAAATTATTTCATACTTCAAACAGCACCCCACAAACTAAGTAATAATGCTGTATTTTATATCAAGTTACAAGTTACATGTAGGTTGTTTTGAGGTGTTAGCTTGAAAACTTCTTTACTGCTATTACAAAAGAAAATGTGTTGTCAATTTCATTTGCCAATTTTGACTAATAGGACATTACCTGTAGTTGGGACTGTCTATATTGTCAGTATTTAGTAGAAGTCTCTTGATTTATACTTTTTACTAAAGAGAAGGCTAATAAATAGAATATCATCTATATGTAGTCCTTTTACTCACATTTGTGGGTTTATAGTTATTAAATCCCACTTATACCTTAAATCCTGACAGTATTATGATTGATATAACTGTAATATAAATATAAAATACGAAACTCCAGCTTTAACACATTTCCAGTATAATATGTATTCTCTTGGATTCCATGAGATGAACAGATTTTGAATGGGCTCTTTGATGATTTGGTTATATTGATCTTATATTATGTTTGTTATACTTATTTACAATTTAAGCAAATTTAGAAACTCGCCTGAAATTTTGTCATTCTCGAAAGCTTTATATAGAATATAATATTTTTTACCCATATCAATTCACAGAAGTCTCTTGTTAGTTTTCAACTTTGGTGTGGCTGTATTTTAAGATTTTCTATTAATATTATGTAATTTCCTAAAATATTTGGTACTTTCTAGTCAGAAGTTTGTCTTGTCTGCTAGATATATTATTAAGGAAAGGTCATGGGAATTTTTTCCCAGTAATTTGCCTCCATTGTTATGCTTCTAAATACTATTTCCTATATAGTGCATAAGATATATAAAGTAGATACTAGCTATTATCGTTCTATTAATTTCAACTTCCTTTACTCTTAGACAATTATTTTGGTACTAGGGATAGAAATTTGTTAAATTGGCGAAACTTCTGTAATAATGCTATTTGCTGTCTTCTAAATAAGGAAGTTACTTAATGAATTTTACTTCTCAACATATTTGAATGTTTGATTTGCTTTCTTACACTGGAGGCAATAATTGAGGGGAAAAAATCCATTTCATAGCAGATGATTGAGCTAAATTTCAAACCTCTGAAGAAAATGGTTTTGATCAATAGAAATTTTCAATTTGTAGATCTTTTAAATATTTTAAATGCATGTAAAATTTAAGATAGGACAGCTCTAAGTATAGATTGTTTTGCATAGATGCGTTTAGCCCAGCACCTGCTGGTAACCAAGGTCCTCCTCCAATGATGGGTATGAATATGAACAACAGAGGAACTATACCTGGCCCACCTCTGGGTCCTGGTCCTGCCTTGGGACCAGAAGGAGCTGCAAATATGGGAACTCCAATGATGCCAGATAATGGAGCAGTGGTAATGTATCATAAAACTTATTTTAACTATTCAGCTACAATACACTTCCACACCAAAGATAACTTCACACTTAACATAATTTGACGCATCTTTTTTTCCAGATGACAAATTTTGGAAGATAATTTTTAAATTTTAGAAAATTCAATGTTATTAAGAATGTAGCAATTCCAATAGGTGCTTATTACATGAAACTACTTTTGTGCTAGTGCAGATTGCAAGTCTTGCATAGCAATAAAAAGACTAAAATTATATTCAATACTTTTACATGTTACTATAACTATAATGGTGCCTGTTATTCAAATTTTTAAGACATATTCCAAAAAATTATGAACAAGTACTTTAAGTATTTTGTCAAGAAATAACATTTACTTTTGTTTTTGGACCAAAAAAGTATTTTTTATATGTGAATTGTCTTGTTTCAGACTCTCCCAATTTAACAATATATATTTAGAATAATTAGAGACTGTTTTGCATATTCAAATTAGAATATGAATTTTGTTCTTTTTTTACTAATTTTTCTTATCTTAGTTATATTTAAGTAAATTTTAAAGAATATGATTTTAATGTTTTCAAGCATCAGAGTGTGAAGATATCTTTGGGTTGGCTAAAATTCTTTTAAGTTATGATTTAATTTGTTGCCGTTTTGATTACATGTTCTGAATATGCATACTTTTAAAAAAGCTTTTTTTAGAAAATTGATTTGGTGGTTTTCATTTATATTACATCAGGTTTAATGGTATAAAACATGTATTTGGTAGCTTACTAAATACTGGCCAAAGTGAAATTCGCATAAAAAGGATTGGTTAGTGTATTCTTGTAGACTTTCAGAAATGGTACAGTACTTATTAACATAGAATAAAGCGTATTCTATGTCAAAACAGGAATCATACAGAAGCATCCTTTTTTTTTTTTTTTTTTTGTAGTATTAGCAGGGCTCCGCATATTCTGCTATGCAGGTGCAGTGCCTTTTAGAATACTTTAACTATAATTTTTTTCATAAATTAAACATTGTGATGGATTATTGTTAATAATCGCTAGTATTCCTGTGGTACTTTAAAGTTTGCAAAGCACTTTAAAGTTTGCAGGCATCATCTTGTTTGAGGTGTAGCTGCTGTTATTAATTGTTTTATAGTTGAGGAACAGGCTGAGAGAATTTAAGTGACTTACACAAGGTCACAAAAAAAATTTTAAAGGCACCTTCTTATGTGCCAGGCACTTATCTTGAAGCACTTTCCAAATATTTTATTTGATCCTCACTGCAATTCTGTGAGGTAGATGCTGTTATTATTTGAAGAAGCTGAAGCAAATGAAGGTTAAGTACTTGTCCTGGGTCCCACAGCTAGTAAGTGTCTGTGCCTGATATTGAAATCAGGTCTAATTCTAGATCTAGTACTCTGCATTGCGTCACCTAACTGCTCCAGATAATTAGTAAGTATTTAAGGCAGGGTTTGAACCCAGGTGTTCCTGGCTCCTAGTCCAGCTTTTCCATTGTACTATAGTGCCTATATATAATAAAACATAACTGATATGTTGACTGAACTTTTAATATGCCTAGAACTATAGAAATTAAGTGCTATATTCAGGTTTTAAGTTTTCTTTTTCTGAGTTGGACAGTTTTTAAGGCTAAGTCTTACTTTGGCTTGGTCTCCTTAAATTTTTTTTCCCCACCCAGGCCAAGGTTGTATTTAAGACTATACATTTCAGTTTTAGTGTTTTTAATATGTATTCTGTTTTATTTTATCATTTGACATAGAAATGTAAAAGCATGTGATGCAGATTTTAGCATAGATTATTACTAACCATTAGGTATTTTTGTCCAATAAAATTTTCAGTAATCTTTAAGAAATGCCATGTGCTTAAGATTTTAATATTCATTATGCTACGCAGGGTGTTTGAAGTAATATTTGCTTAAATAGAATATATAATAAAGTATTTTTGGCCATTCATTTACAAAATATTTTACTAGGTTAATTAGAATGTTATGCTTCATTCCAGTTTTGCCCTATTTGATTTTCAAAAATAAAGATTTCTCTTTCATTAAGAGAATACCTTGTAAGCTGTTTTTGAAGGAAATAACTTAAAATATGAAGTTAGTATGCTATGCATAATTTTTCATTTTCTTCTGTTTAATAAAATTGGGGCAAAACATTAGGAATATGTAATTCTTCAGCTACCTTTTGCATAGTGACTAATTAAAATGCTCCTTTCTTCCTTCTATGTGTGATCCTGATTCTGCTGGACTTTCTGCTGAACTTCATGACACCACCACTTGGGATTTTGATAATTTTTCTCATACCTTAATATTTGTTGTATTCTAAATGGACTTAATGTTGTTTATCATGTGGTGCAATAGCATAATGACAGATTTTCCCAAGGACCACCATCTCAGATGGGTTCCCCTATGGGCAGTAGAACAGGTACTGAAACCCCTCAGACCCCAATGAGTGGTGTAGGTCCTGTGAGTGGTGGTCCTGGTGGCTTTGGTAGAGGAAGCCAAGGGGGAAACTTTGAAGGACCTAACAAACGTCGCAGATACTAAAGAATCTTTCATTCCTTGCAATTTAGAGAGAAGAAAATTCAATGGTATGCCTTTATAATTTTACCTGTTTTCTGAAAGATGGTTTTATTGTTAATGTAGTCTTTTCAAAGTTTCTTTTGTAAAATCTGAAGTTTTTGTATTTTTTTTCTTTAGTCGTACATAAGCTTTGTAGTCTAGAGTGGAAATGATGATGCTCATCATTGTGAAAGTCAAATGTGTTTGTGACTTTAGCAGAATATAAACATGCGATCGTACTGTAAAACTTGTGCAGATACTTGATCTCAATAAAGAAATCACTTTGAATAATTTGAAATACTATTAGTAGTATACTCCTTTAAGTATTACCAAACTTTGCTGTACTAATACCATTTTGGTTGCTTTAACTTAATAATGCCAGCTATTCAAAAAGCAGAAAGATTTCATGTTTTTTTTACTTGTAAATTAGCAAGTAGTACTGGACTTTGCAAGATATGTGGTTAATACCTGATGTATTGAGGAGTTGAAGGATAGTGCAACATCTGAAGAAATATACATTTGTGTAAACCATTAATGTTATGTAAAATCAAGGTTATGCTGTCTTTGGTTTAAAAGCTAGACTAGACCAGAAATATCAAGAAAATCTTTATCCTATGTTCAATTTTCCAAATAAATATTTTGATTCTTGGCTAAAGCTGCTTGAAGGCCAGTCTCCTTTGCCTTATATAGATGAATTCAGTTTTAGACTAGAAAATATATTTGGACCTATAATTATTAATTTTGTTATGTCAATATAAAAACTTTAACGTTTGTTAAAAAGAAATTGTGGACTTAGCTAATATCGTAATTTCACTCCCCTCCTCACCCCCCCAAACCAACCAAACTTAAAAAAAAAAAAAAAAAAAAAAGGTTTAGCTTTTGGAAAGGTGCAGGTTTGGGAAATGTTAAGATGGGAATAGTTTTAGAATTTGCAATGAAAAATTTGAACTAGATCTTTGAGTAGATCAAACTGTTTCTTGATAAATGGATGCATGTCAGTTCTTTTATAATACCGGGTAAAGAGAGAATTTAATTTTGAGCATTTTCCTTCAAGACTGGCAGGTTCTTAAATAATGGTATCCAATAATTTAATAAATGTACTGTCATGATAAATTATCTCATTGTCTATGAATACCTTCAGACATACCTGGGAAATGTTCAACTCTTACGTCATCTTTTCATTTAGATCATTTGCAATTTTGTAATCAAATTTACAAAAACTTGTTCTACTACAAAATACTGACTGCTTTCATTTTAAATTTAAATATTTGCTTAAATAGTAAATTTACAACTGCTTAGTTTCTTGTAAAACAACCTTTTCATGTGTTACTGATACACATTTAGAATGATTTTTTTACCTCTGGAAAAAAATTAAGTTTAGGGATTAACAAATCATATACCAAGAAATTCTAATCCATTATCTATTGGTCTTTATTTCATGATATTTTGCAGTATATCATATCAGTGTATTGGGTGGCCCAAAAATCTTAATGTGATTTTAATCTATTAAAACATAAGCATTTTTAGCCATCCTTTATAGCAGTTTTGGAAATGAAATTATTTCCTCCACTTGATTCTTCATATGATTTAAACTTTAAGCTGACTTTTTGGAAGAGGTCTAAAAATTATTTTTTATTTTAGTAAGTAAAAAAAAAGATGTACTTGACACACATTGCTCTTGTACTCTGAACTATTCTTGGTAATTACAAAATGTCATTTTCTTTTCTTTATATTCAGACATAGGTAGTTGAGTTTTTTTTTTCCTTTTTTGTGCAGTACAATTTTTTGCACACCCTTGTCTGGCAATTATTTTAACATACTCAGTGGAGAATAAATATATGTGATGCTAGCCAAATATGTTTTAATACCATTTGAGTTACATTTTTAATGTGTGAAGAAAAGGCAGTTATTTACTGTAGAAATTTCTTTTTAAAAGCTTTATCTTAGTTATAACATAGTACTCTTACAGCTACACATACCTTATTGTTTGCATGCATTTGTTATATCTGTAGGCGATTTTGTGAATCTTATTTTTATTACAAACCTGATATAGGGTGGGAAAAAATTTTGTTCTTGGCTATTAAGTACCAGGCCAGACTGGGTGCCACTTTTGAGATTCTGTATGATTTGATCAAGAACACTTGACAGCCAGTGCAAAAAGTGGGTGTTACACCTCCTGAACATCGTAATGTCTGGGCTCAAGTATGGCTTCCGGAGTAGAGTTCTTCACAGCCTGTGGCCCTTCACGGAGAAAGTCCTTCTTCAATTCTTTCCAAGTTTATCCTGGGGACAGTCTGCTTCTGAGTGCCAGTCAAGTGGAACAGCCATGAACTCTTAGTTTGTGCTTTTTTAGGATCATTACCCACTTCCTTGTATAATTGAACAGCTTTATTGTTAAATTTTTATCTTCCTGAATTAGTAAAATGTGTGGAATTAAGGACTTATTTTGTCTGCCTTTGTCTTTTAGTTGCAAGAAGTGATAGTATAGAAGTAGAAATTTTAGCAATGTTAACTTAAAAGTGTCAATCGAATTTGTTATCTGCTGCCAACATCCCTTCCTTCTTACTAAAGGAGATATAAATCAAATTTTGGCATAGTGTGGCAGTTTCTTTTCTTTTTTGTATAGTTTGTAATAGTTGTGTTTTAAAGTTTGAAATATTCCGCTTTTTTACATTTTGTAATAATTAACATGGTCAAAATAAACATACGTCCATTCTTCTCACTATTTTATTTTAGGTGGAAAAATGTTTCCTGTGTTGTTTGTTACATTAAAATCATTTTTTGTGTGTGTAAATACAACTTACATATTTTTAAATGAGGCTCACTAATTTTTAGACTAGTAATTTAGTTTCCTAGACAAAATCTGAAGTAATAAACATGTTAATATAGATACAGAAAAATTGTGGATTCAATTCATAATTGCTATTTGCCTACAGCTTCAAAATGTGAAATTTTTATAAATAGGTCTTATTTTCTTAAACGAATTCCCCAGAAATAGCAATTAACATCAGTGGCCACCTTAAAAATGGCTCTGATAGTAATACAGTATATTTCTTACCAACCTGTCCATTAGTTTCCTTTGACATTTACTTCAGATTCATATCTCTAATTAAGGTACACAGTTTAGCTGGTATTCCTATGAAGAGCCTGACAGTGGCCAATTAAACTACAAAGATCTATTTGACCTCATGTCTCCTCCATCATGACTAAAGAATGTACAGAAGGGAAAAAATGTAGTTAATGACTAAAAATGCTTTTATAGGTGTTTGTGTGAAAATGAAAAATTCCTGAAGTTGAATGGTCAAGTAAACACAGTGTATAATTGTTTTTTTTAAAAAGGGTAGCAATTTGGAGAGCCAGCCACAAAGTGGTTATAATGTATGTGTTAGGTCTTTGTCTTGAAATTTTCTGAAATATGTATTATTGGTACTTGGAAAAGTTGGAAATAGTTAAATTCAGTGACTTTCATAAGATATTTAGTATAGCAAATAGTATAGAGCTACAGATTTTTTGTTAAAGATAAAAGAGAGTGGGATTATTATTCACTTTCAAAAAGGCCTTTCCTACATTTGTAGGTGCCAGTGCAGATAAAGCAATGATGTGAATAATATACAGTTTTATTAAAACGTAAGTTTTCACCTTTGCATAAAATTTTGGAGGAAATATTCAAATACGATTGAGTATTTCTCATTGTTCATTAAGTTAATTTTTTATGTTTTGATTCAAGCATTCTATTTGTCATGGTACTTTGTTTTTCTGTTTGCCTTATTGATAATTTAAATATAAACATTTTATTTCATGAAATTTTAAAGTTATTTGACTTAGCTTCTGCAGTATTGCCGAAAACATGTATGAACTTTAGGAGTTTGTATTGAGGTTATATATTCAGCTCCCTGTCTAGTCTGCTAATAAATGGTTACATGTCTTTGAACAAGTCACTAAATACATGCACCTCAGTTATCTCATTTTTATTTCTATGATTATCTCTTACTGTGCATATGTTTTCACCTAAGCTTAGATGGTTTTATTTGCTTAACTACTTCATATGTGGTAATAATAGAATCAGCTCCTACTGGGTTTTCAAGCTTACAGAACCACATACATTATATATTTTACAGTGGTCTTATAGAACAAAAATGGGTAATGTAACTTATATTTTATAGATTAAGAAAGCAGCCAAATGAATGAGGTGACTTGTCTGAATGTCACATAGCTGGTAATAAACCTCCCCTCCATTAAAATAAAAAAAATAAAATCATATAAGGGTTTAAAGTTTAAAATAAAAAAAGTTTATTGCATTCTCCAAAACATTACTTTAAAACTATTGAAACTCAAATAACAAAAACAGTTTATATCTCTGGGGCACTGAAAAGTTTGACCACTATAGTATGTTCATAGTTATTGGACCTGATTTTTCATGTACCTGTGCCTAATATTGTCTCTCCTGACAAATTTTGAAGAATCTAATTTCTTTTGTGGTCAGATTCATCCCTTTAAATCTGCTCTTATAGGGATGAATTTTTTCCAATTTTTGCAAACTTATTTGTAACATGATTGCTTTTGTAGTAGGGCCCATACCTTCCAAAATTGTAAACACTTCTAGAGCTCTCCTTTTTTCTGATAGAACCCAGAAGTTATTTACAAACATTGATTATTACCCATCCCAAATTTTTGGATATGTTTTTAGTCCTTTTTTAATAGGAAAATATGGTATTTCATAGGAATGAGCTTACTTTTCTTCCTGAGAAGCACCATTCTTTTGTTTTTCTTCTTCTTTCCCCTCTTTATACTAGGTGTTTTGTGTTTTTTTTTTTGTTTTTTTGAGGTGGTAATAACTTCCTTGGGCATTAACCTATCATAGATATTGTTACATGAAAATTTTGAGTGAATAAAATCTATTCCATGATAGAATTTGTGTATTGGTCAAAATTAGCTTTAATATTACTGAGGTAGTATTGACAGCTATGATACTGAAAAATAACATTTGGGGGGAATTTGGTTTAAATAACCAGGCTTGCATTTATGAAAATTACTTCAAATTGTATATGTAATTACTTCAGATTTAACTTATTAAATATTAAATGAAAATATCTTAGGTAATTCCAGTTGCTTTGTCTCTAGATTCATTTTTAGTTGATTTAGACACAATGTATTTAAGTAACGAAGACAGGAAATATTTCATCCTTCCCATCTGAAGAGAACTCTAAATTAGTAATGCTTTTTACAGATTTTTGCAATTCTCAATTACATTTATCAACAGATTTTGTTATTGTTAGATAAACTATTATCTACTCTGATGTTTTCCAATTTTTCTTTGAAGGTGAATCAAATGGCCCATTCTACCTTAGTACAATTTTTCTCAGCTTCCTATTCCTTAGTGATTCTTTACACTGCCTTTTAAAAAATGGTTTATTTTTTTACATGGAAATTCCTGGTATCTTCTTTCCTCCTTCCCTTGCTTGCTCTTGAGAAGATATAATTTAACCCAAAATGTATGTGTGTGTATACATTTATATTTTTATTTATATACATACATATATATTGTTTCTGTTTATCAGTTCTTTCTCTGGAGGTGAACATACACTAATCATCCTTTCAACCATATTTATATTGTTGTATATAGTGTTCTCTTGGTCCTGCTTGTTTAACTTTTGTTTTTTAACTCTTACCTTCTCTCTTAGAATCATTACTATGTTTTGGTTCCAAAGAAGAAATGCAGTAAGGCCTAGGGAATGAGAATTAAGTGACAACTAGGGTCGCACAGCAAGAAAGGGTCTGAGGCCAAATTTGAACCCAGGACCTCCTGTCCTGGCTCCAGGCCTGGCTTTCAATCCACTGAGCCACCTAGCTGCCTCCTTTTTTCACTTTTCATAATTTCTTGTACATATTTCCATTTTCTTTAGAAATTAACCTCGCAATTTCTTAACAATGTAGTAATATTCCATCACAAGCATAGGCCTCAACTTGTTTAGACTTTTATAACCATCCAAAGTGAACTTATCTCTGAATCGTTACTTGATTTTTAACTTCCTTGGAATTAGGCTAGAAATTAGAATTCTGTTTTAACCTGTCTTTTAATTAAGGAAGCACTCTTCTAGGTAGAAGCTCCATAAGACCTTAATGTCTAGGCATAGGTTTGAATTATATGAATCTTAAACAAGAATCAAAATAAAATGTGATTTCAGTAAAGAGAAGTTAATATAAATAGCACTGTGAATATAGATAGCACAGTTAGTATTTGAGACGTCACAAGTTTCTTCCCAAATATTTGGAAGTTGAATATATGAATTTATAAAGAATGAGGTTACATTAAATAAGAAAGCATTAGTCTTTTACAAATATTTGTAGTTAACTCATTTATAGTGAAATTACCAGAGATGGTTTAAACGATGGTATCAAGGCAGTTTACTTATAGATAAAAGCCGCCATACCAGAGTAGGTACTCAAAATCAATATTTTTGACCTTATAATGAGAATGGTTTTTTTCTTGTTTATAGAATAATTTTGTAAAAGCTTAACTTTTTTTTCTTAGTGTATAGGAGCAACCAGTCATCAAAACTTTTCTTCTCTTGACTTTTGAAATAGCTTTAGTTGCATATTTAAGCCTTCTTGGGAAAAATAGTTCAAGAAGAAAATTCCTAAGTTCTTATATATTAACTACTAAGTACTCACTTTTTGTGTATCTGATATCGAGAGCACAGAAGCCTCCTTCAACTTTTATTTGTCGTGGATGAGATAGTATTTGTGAAAGTTCAAAGTATAGTACTTGGCAGGCAGATAGTAAATAACCATATATTCTTATTTGCTTTGCATTTCATCAGGATAATAACTTGTAATTTACTTTGCATCCAAAAGAATCCTATTAAGAGTATAGAAAATGAGAAACTAAGAAGATGTAATTTAAAATATGATTAATTTTATTTATTTAATTTTTAAAAGTATTGCTATGCCCAAGGGAGAAAAATAGTGTCTCAAATTATTACTGTGATGGTATAATTTTAATCTTTTTAAGAATTTGAACCTTTTACATTCTTAAAATGGTTGAAAATAATATTGGCATAAATGTGCTTCGTTTTATTTTTTATGTAGTATTTAAAAATATTACCATTTTCTTAAGAATTTTTCATGAAAAAAAATTTTTAGATGAGCTTTTCCAGGTGATGAAATTCAAAATAGACATGGTAACAGAAGAAAGAAGAAAAAAATTTATCCTGCTCCATTATATCACTTTGTATTCTTTATGTGGGAAAATAAATTTTTTTTAGAAACACTTAATTTCTTCAAGATTCATTTTAGTTCAAAAAGGTCTGGACATTAGCTTCTAGATTTGGTGACCTATAAAGAAAATGAAAGTAAAAACAAATTTTGTTGTTTTGTTTTTTAATCTATGCTTTGTAAAACAAAATAAATAAGATGCTTACCTTTTTTTGGATTTATAAGGTCCATCTTCATCTTACCATATGTACTACGAGGGCTAGAGGTAAGATGAGTAAAGAATGTCAAATACTAGTAATAAAGATTTATTTTACAGTTTCATAGGAATTTTTCAAATTGTGAAATATTTGTAGATTGTCCAGTTATAGAATTGTATATTCTTCTCCTAGTGTGTAGGGGGTTCTTAACCTGAAGTTGAGGAATTTGCTTTTTAAAAAAATGCCTTCTGATAAATGCATCTCAGTATAATATTCATTTTGGTCATAAAACCTTTTTATGATTGTTAATAGACTTGACAAAACTGTCAAAAATATTACTGGTTTAAAAAAAATTTTAAGAACCAGAACCCCTTCTCTAGAGGTTTCATTATATACATGTTTTCTTTTCTTTTTTTTTTTTTTTAACCCTTACCTTCTACCTTAGAATTAATACTAAGTATTGGCTCTGAGGCAGAAAAGTTTTAATGGCTAGGCATCAGGGATTTACTTATTCGTCCAGGGTCACACAGCTAGGAATTGTCTGAGGTCAGATTTTACCTCCTATCTCTGGGCCTGACTATCCACAGAGCTACCTACCTGCCCCCATATACATATTTTCAACATGATGAGCTGAAATTCTAAAGAGTATAGTTTAATCATTAGCATCCCCTTCCCCCAATAACATGCAAGAATTTCTCTTTATTCCTTTAGATATTATGTTGGATTTTACTTTTTTGAAAGTTAGACATTTGGCCATTAGATGACAATTTGCAGTATTCTTAATTCATAGACCAATGCTATTAGAAAGGAGCAATAATTTTTTATTATGCTCTATAATTTATAGAAAACATTTGTAATAAAAGTTGTTTATTTGTGTATTTATAGGTATTGTGAACTTGTGAAATATTTCCATCACTTTTCCTTATAAAATAACTAATTTTTTTTACTGATCTTGTTGTTTGATTAAGAATGTTATTTTGAATGCATGAAAGAATATACTGTGCAAACATTTCAATTCCTGAGAATAAATTACTTCGTTAAATTAGTTAAATTAATTCCACTGGTATACATGTTACTCTTTGAATTCATCTGTTCAAATTATGTTTTTTTAAACATGTACAAACAGCAATGGGAATCCTATATTTTGACTTTTAATGTGAGTAAATGATTTTACACTGGACACATTTTTTAAAAAATAGAAGAATCAGACACATTTACTATATTAACCATATTAGAATGTAGCTTTACCAAAACAGGTTGATCAAATCACAAAAAATTGATATTTTTCATGTTTACTGTGGGAAAAATTATGAAAATTATTTTTATGAAATGTAACAGCCCTGTGTGATCAGACTTCCTTCATACTTGATAACTATCAAGTAAATTTAATTCATAAATGAATTTGTCTTATTTCTTTTTAGCTTGGGAGATGATTGAAAATAAGCCATAGCTCATGATCCTTGCATTATGTGTAAAATTATGTTATGGTTTTAATTTACTTGATTTTCTCTTTTACCCTAATAACTATAATTGTACTTGGGTTATAGAGAAGCCATATCTGAGCTAGGATAGAGGCAAGACGTCAATACTAGATTAACAACCACTATTAAGACATACACAGGCTAAGTATAATCAACCCCCAAAGACAACCTTTTAAAATTACTATTATAATTGAATTTGAGACAAGATTTACATTTTTAAAATAATTAGAATGGTATTTTGGCACTTAAATGAGGTAAGTTTGAATTGAATGCAAAAGTTATCTGTAACATGTTATTTTTAGATTAAAAAAACTATGGATTATCTAGAATTTATTTAAATATTTAATAAAAGTTAATTGAAAGACAGCTTTGAAGTAACATCTGGCCTCTAGTATAGAGACCTTCCTTTATTTCTTCCTAAGTTTCCATTGGATCTTCCACCTCTTGAAAAAGAGAACTTGCCAAGAAAGCCATATGAAATACTAGAATTCCTTTACTTGAAGTTCATTATTGCTCTTCCCCAACAACTCATTCTCAACACCTTTCCTGCCTCAGTATCTTCACAAAGTGATATTTGAGATAGTCTTTTACTGCTAACATATACAAGTCACAAATACTGATTTTAAAATCTTTTAAGGAACTTTGATATGTAAGGCATATTTTATTTTTATGTCTTCTTAAGAAATAGTATGTGTTTTATTACCTTCATTGTAGATTCCAGTATATCCAAGAATCACAAAATTTTAGATTGGAAGGAATTATGGCAAACATTTTGTCTGTACCACTATCATCTTTTAGAAGTCAAGAAATAGGGGTCAACTAGGTGGCTCAGTGGATTGAGAGCCAGGCCCAGAGATGGGAGGTCCTGGGTTCAGATTTGGCCTCAGACATCCTAGTTGTGTGACTCTGGGCGAGTCACTTAACCCCCATTGCCTAGCCCATACCGCTCTTCTGCCTTAGAACCAATACATGGTATTGATTCTAAGATAGAAGGTGAGGGTTTAAAAAAAGTCAAGAAATAGACCTTTAGAGTTGAAGTAATTAAAGTAAGAATACTCAAATTTATTTATTTATTTATTTATTTATTTGTTTGGCTTCTTTATTTCCAACATTCAAGATTTTATCTTCCCAAGTAGTTTGTCTGCTTTTTCCGGTCTTTTGGCTAGGTCAGTGGGATGCAAAGACAAAAATGAAATAATACCTGCCATCTTAAGGGAGTCTCTTTTGAAAGATGACATACATAGGTTTGTATAAAATATGAAATAATGATTAGGGAGCTATGCTGGAAGGTGTAGCAAATATTCATGTTAACACAAAATAAAATATATTGCAGTCCTTCCATGCTTTAGTAAATGGGTTAATCCACTACGTATCCATAAATTGCATAGTTGCCAATTACTTAAGTTATACATATTATCTATAGTAACCATGGTTGAAAACTTTAGTTTGAGTAGCAAGACCTCTCCTAGTTCACTTCTATGCTACAATGAAACATTGGAGTAAGACATGAGGTCCATCGAGGTAAGGCAGGTATATAGAGGAAGCTAATTTTCCATTTTGCTTAACTTATAATGGAACAATTTAAGGTAGACAATGTAAAACGTATAAAATGGGGAAACCTGTCTGTCAAATAAACAGTATATTTTCCCACATGCTGATTGCAGTGATTGGAGTAATGAAAAACAGCTCAGTCTTAAAAGTTTATACCTTCTTAGAGTCTCATATTTAAAGTAGATAAGAGAACCATCCTTCAGAGTCTAGAAGGCCTGGATTCACGTTTTGCATTTTGATAATGTCTGACCTTTGGCAAATTGTTCACTCTTTTAAGGGGTCCTACTTAAACTATGTTAGAGAGCTGTTGCCAATCTTCATTGGTTGACAGAATTTCTTAAAAGATTTTTCCCTTTGCATGTGAAATCATGAGTTGTAGTAAAGTATCCACTTTATAGAGTATACTTTAATAGAAGTTTGAGGCATTTAACAAATGGTAATATAATTCTTGATTATATCTAATTGAATAAAAATTTACTTTTTTTATTGTTGCAACTCAAATCTTGGTCAAGCTCTTTGACATCTCTTCATATTCCCTGATTTATAATATATTGGTATATAGTATGATCTTGTAGTGTGCAGTCAAAGAATTGTAAAAATTGCCCAAAGAAACTTCTCCCCCAAAACAATTGTAATTTGTACCGTTTAACCTTGTTAGAAACTTTAGAATTTTAAAAAATTGTGGGATAGATAGCTATAATTCTAAGTAATACCATTTGCATAGAAGTTCAAATGATCTGATAGTTGGCAGATTGTAGTTTTTAAAAAAAAGAAACCTTTTTGATCTTTAAGCAGCTATGATGTTGTTAGTAATGAGTTTTTATAACCTTTATTGTGATACAGATACAATCCTAGGACCTCCTTCTACGTCTCTGATTTGCTTGGCCCAAAAATGAGTAATAATATTTTTTTTCAAAGTATAAACAAAATATTCCTTTAAAATGCCAACTTTTACAACAACACTTCTCTTTCAAAAAAATTAATGAAAATAAACTTTTGCAATAAACTTTTTTTAAAAAAGACTTTTAGATTTGCTTTTTATTAAATAGAATAGTTCCCAAATGATAATGGTAATTCCGTATCAGATAATGGCTATTGCCAGTTTATAAAATTGAAGTTCAGTTAGTGTTCTTTTTGATAGTTTTTTTTTTAATTTTTGCATTTCATTCATATTGTGTCTGATTTAAAATATCTATTCCTTTTTAAATTGTTCAGTTTTAGTGACTTTCCAAATTTTAATCATAGTTTTTTATTTGGGGAAATGTCTTATATTTTGCAGAGAATCTCAATTTAGAAAGTTAGGGGTTTGTACATTTTAATTTTAGTTATTTGATATTTTAAAAATTCCTGGCATCACCTTTTTCTCATTCTAATTCATGTATAACTTACCTTTTGAGGTGGTAGTTTCTGATTTCATCATTGTAGGGGCAGTCCTGTTTTAGGAAGTTCCCTTTACTAATGCAAATTGGCAACTGTTCTGCAACTTATTTACTCTTGGTTATTACATAACCAGATTTTGTCATAGGTAGAACTTGTATCAAGGTTTTTATCAGTATAAAAATCTGAATTTTAAAAAGCTAAATAATTTCATCCCTTTTTTCCATTTTTTAAAAGGCCATTGGAAATTCTCTTCAAGAATTGCTTCAGAATTTCACCTTAATATCTAATTGCCATTCTAATGATTCTATTCATGACACTTCAGTATTGCTTCAATTTAAAACTTCATTGCATTTTTATGTCAACCCTTATATACTGCATATTGCTCTTTTTGCCTTATAAATCTCACTAATGTATAGAATGAAATAATGTTTTATGTAACATGCCAGAATGAAAAGAATTCTGAAATATAGAGACAACATTTTAGTGGAGTTTAACTTTCACAAACAAATTTTCAATTATAGGATCATACAGCATTTACTTTAAAGCCATTCAAGAAACAGTGGCTTTTTCAACATCAGTATTTTAAGTCCTTGAGTTAAGCTTTGAGGAAATAGTTGCATATTAGAAGGATATAGGTTAGGATAAATCAAACTTTGGATAAAAGTATTTCACAGGTAAGAAAAAATTTTAAAGTGACACAATTAGAAAAAAAAAGACAAACCTTTTTGATATAAAAAAATAAACCACAAGGGAGAGTTTTGAACCAAATTGAGGAGAGGCATTCACCAAAAAAAGAATTCACTACATTTTTCAGGACAAATGAATTGGAACTGAGAAGCTGGATCAAAATCTTTATCTCTAAATCATCGTTATCATTGGTATAAGAACACTATTGCATATTTAACTTGGAATTTTACTTCATATCAGTCTTCCTGGGTATATTTAGAGGAATCACTAGTACTTTGCCAGATGCTGTTATTTATCAAACTCTTTTTTTTCTAGGAGCTTTCAATTTAGTTGAGAAAAGAATGAATCACGTGATTATTGAATAAATTAATATGAAATTAAAATAGGTATCCTAACATTTATTTTTCACTTAATTTGGTAGATAATGCCAAGTTGAGAGATATCTTGACATATAGATATATTGCTATAGCACACACTTATCTGTTATTTAGAATGAGATGTAGCTGTGTGAAAATCCATTGTGATAGATGTTACTTCCAGACAAAAGAAGTAGTAACATTTGTATAAGCAGCCCTTAGTTGAATAAAGGGGGATGATGCAGAGAAGTCAACAGTATGGGTAAAGTGAAAATGTGGATATGAGACCAATTCATCTGCAGTGAATATTGACGATCCATGAAATAAAATGTAAGCACTTTGCAAACTGTAAAACATATAAATGTTAGTTCTAAGATAGTTTTTTTTTATATTAGGTGGGGGGTAAATATTTATGGAATTGTTTGAATAATAAAATGTTTAACCACTGGTCAAAAGTAGTTCTGTGTCGAGATGAGTGCTGAATTGAGGGTTATATTAAATTATGAGCAGTTTTGTGTTATACTGTTGACTAGCATTTAAAAGTATAAGGGGATTGGGTGTGGAAAGAAGTAAGAATTTCACCAAAAGAAAATAAAGGCAGCCTGAAAATTGAGAAATATAAATAAAGTTTCAAAGAATCACCATTTTTCACTTGGAGTATAGAAAAAGAAGAATCAAACTTGCTTTATTAAGAATCAAGGTTATGAGGTATGTCATGAACCCAGTTTTCAGTAATCACAGTCAACTGTCAAATTTGATAAAAATTAAAAAGGATTGAGAAGGGACCCATTCCATTTTACAGCATGAAACTTTCAAGCTAAAAACTTAAGAAATATATTACATGATATCATGTGTTGGGCATTATCTATGATCAGACACTTGAGATAAGAGAAAGAAACCAGAATATAAAGGAACATTAAGAAGGGACATAATGTGACTAAAAATCTAGAAGAACATTCCAGATGGCTACAAAAATGGATCCATAATCTCATCTGTGAGTACTATTTTAGCAGCTAAGATCTTAATGCATTTTGACTAGTTGCTGGCCTCGCCCTAGATAAGTACTACAAGTACTTAACACCTACCCAGTACACTAGAGCAGAGGTGACCCACAGCCTACTACACTTCTCAGATTCAGATATAATTGGGAAACACATTTGAAAAATAAAAACAATAGAAGATAGATAATGGTAGTTTATGATGTTCAAAGTTGGTATATAGCCTGATAAGGCCTTTATCATTATCCTATTCTCCATTCGAGCCCTTAGATTTTCCCTTTCATACTCTGTTGTCCACCTGTTATTTTTCACTTGTAGGAGCAGCTTAAAATTTTTCTAATATGCCTTTTCTGCCTTTTACCTTACACAAGTATGTGTTGATGAGTCACAGAAATATAGGTAGTACAAAAATTATCTCTAGTATATTGTAGTGAAAAACATTACATTTGGAATTGAGACATTTTAAATTTATTCCCTCTGGCAATAACTCTGAACATAGTTCAGCCTCTTAGCTTTCTCATTTATAAAATGTGGGTATTCTTTAGAGACCTACCTCACAGGGTTGTTGTGAGGATAAAAATAAGGAACCTGAAAAAACTTTACTATTTAAATATTGATAAGTAGGAATTCCTGGATTTCTCAAAAGACATTTTTTCCATAAATGAGCATTTTATCAATGCATTCATGTTAGTGATTTTATTTGTTCATCTATCTTCATTTCCTTTTGGGATGCTCATCTCTACTTTGTTTCTTCCATAAATAGTTTCTAAAGTTGAAACTCTTTTTAGTCATTTTAATCTCTAATATGACTATTTCAACACATTTTAAAATACTTAACACCCTCCAATCTCTCAGTTGGAAATCAGTTTTATATTTTTATTAGGTTATAAACTGCATGTGATGCAGTATCACTATTCCAAATACATAACTGTACACACATAGTAAAAAAAAAATTGGGTGCTGGGTTTAGCACTATTTAAATACTCCAGTATTTATTACAAGCTATTTCTCTTTGATCATTTGGATCCTAAAGGACATGAAATTCAATTAAGAAGTGCTCTGCTGATGATTATGATGATGCCCTAAAACACCACAAAACATTGTTACACATATTTTCCTGTGTAAAAGTCCAAATTTGATAACAGGATTCTCCACTTAAATTATTGAAACTAATAAACCTAATAAAGTTGGCAGTATTAAAACCATTGTATGATATGTCTGTATTACATAGGGAAGATTTAGAGAAGTGGGATAGTAGGATTGACTCCCAATAGTAATAGCTCTCTGCTTTAACAGTTTTCAAGAAAGGTAAATGTCTTTTTGTTGGAGGATATACTGTAAGTGGGAATTTTGTACAGATAGAGAATAGTATAGATGTCCTATTAAAATAAGATCCTTTGTAATTCAGATTCTGTGACATTTTTCTGATCAATGCTTTAACTACTTGTTTTTCTTTTTCCATATATGTGATACCAATTTAAAATTGTTTCTATGAAATGATTCTGGGCAAAATGATAAAATAATCCTCCCCCCTTGTGAAGTTATTCTATTTATAACAAGTTTACCAATTACTCTTTGCTATATCCCATCACTCTTAGTTTGAATAAAATAATTTCATAGTTTTATACACTAAGTATTATTCACATATTTAGCTAGGCTTTGGGTAAAAGGAAAAGTTAGTGTTAAATACTGAATTGGGGCAGGTACGGAGGTACTAGGGAGTTGTCACAAGTGTTCATTTTAAGGGTTCAATTTTCATCAAATTTGAAAATTATTTTACAAGTTTTAAATTCCTTTTTATTCATTGTGTGCATAACTAAAATTAATTTTTAGTTCACTTATGAAGGTTATATAGAGTAGATAAATTTTGAAATTTACTTTGTAACTTGTTGATTTTTGTCCTTAAGCTTCATTTTTGAAGCAAAACTTGATTCTTTGTCTTAAGTTCATTTTTCATTTAACAGATTAAAACAGCTTTGCTCAGATGCTTTCATATTAAATTTTGGCCTAGCATTTTTCTTTTGTGCTTATTGGTAATATGATACCAATCCAAAAACAACACTGAAAATTTTCTAAGGAAGTGGACTGGCGTTATTTGTTAGGCAATTAAGGGACTTTCCCTAAACCTTGTAGCTAGGATGCCTTTTTGAAAGAAAGTTATTTGTGGGGTACAAGACAGGGAAGAATTAAGTTCATACTGTTAGCTAGAAATGTCATTCTGAAAATTAAGATTATCTTCCACCAAGAATGTTGGCAAATGTTTCTTATAAGAAAAATTTATTAAAGCATTCAGTGAAAATTCACATTGGCAGTCTTTTGAGTAGAAAGACATTGGAATAATTGAAAAAATGAAAGGTATGTCAAAGAAATTTAATACTAAAATAGCACTTTTGCCAATAAAATGAGCATATATGCATATGTCTTATTTAATACTTTTTAAGATAGCTAGATCTACCTAATAGTAGAATCCTTTATAATAGTAGAAGCTTTAGAAGCCTTTTCTATACATCTCAATGGATCTTAAAACTTTAGAAATCCAGTAAAAAGGAGGCAGCTAGGTGTCTTAGCAGACTGAGAGCCACACCTAGAGATGGTTCTGGGTTAAAATTTGGTCAGATGCTTCCTAGCTGTGTGACCCTAGGTAAGCCACTTAACCCCAATTGCCTAGACTAGGGGTCAGCAACATATGGCTCTTTCTGCAGGAGCCATAAAGTCAATTTTTTTTCAGGCGCTGTTCCAGGTGCGCACACTGTGAGCACTGTATGGCTCTCACAAAATTACATTTTAAAAAATGTGGCGTTTATGGCTCTCACGGCCAAAAAAAGTTGCCAACCCCTGGCTTAGACCTTACCACTGTTCTACCTTGGAAACAATCAATACACAATATTGATTCTAAGACAGAAAGTAAGAGTTGGGGGGGTAGGGGAGACAGAAACAGAAACCAATATAAGTACTAAAAAGTGAGAAATTTAGGGTATCAACTTTTTTTACATATTGAAGCCATAGCTACCAACAGCCAGAGCTAGAAATCAAATTCACATGCCTTAAAAATTTAATATTTAATATTTTTCCCCTTTCAATGCATCTGCTTCTCCTAAATCTTATGCAGGGAGCTTCTAATAAAATTCATATAACAACGGGAGTATCCAATTAAAATGAAAAGATACTATTAAAATTTTTTCTTAGCCTATTAACACTTAGCATCAAACTTTGCTTTTAGATAGCTTGATTTTCTTTATAAGTTAATTTATTAATATAAAGCTCAGTAGAATGGTGCACCTAGCAAGTATTGAACTAATACTTTTCATGTGAATGTTACAATTGAGTCCTCAGAAATGTATTTGTATTAAACATTAATAGCATAGTATTAGGCATTGCTGGTTATATTCATATTCCTTTCGCTTTCCTATGATTAATGAGCCAATAAGGTTAAGTAAATTAGACCTATCCTGGTAACTTTAAATTAACTTGTTACTTATTTTAATTTTCTTATTTGCATTTTAATTACCTTGTAGAGAACAAAATTTTACCTATGTTAATACATTTCAAATGGATATATGGAAATATATTTCTTAAAATTAGAAAAGAATTTATGAAAGCTTAGGATGAGTTTTAGAAAAGGGGGGGGGGTAGGGGTGGGGTGGAGAATGACCATGAACTTAACTATGAAAGTTTGGGGGTAAAAAGGCAAAAACCTGGAAGGTCCTATATTGTAGAATTGGCTCCAGATTATACAGTTTATACACTTAGCAACCATCTGTTAAAATTTAGGGGAGTACTAGAATTTGGAGATAAAAGTATGCTATTTAAGAAGAGCCTTATGTTGAATCTTAAAACATTTGCTTAAATATTGGATAGCAGTTAACTATAGCAGATAACATAGGTTAGGAAAGGTGCAAGAGGCAAGGTAAAGATAAATCTTAATTCTTAGTAAATTTAGGGCCAAAGACATTAATTTTGTTCTCTTTATTTTCTGCTTGCCTGCATTTTTCAAGGAATATTGAAAATTTATAGTTTTCCAGGAATCCAAGTTCAAGATCCAGGATGCATTGTTCATGTCTTCCTCAGAATGTTCAACACCTCTCTCATCTGCCTCTTTTCTATATTCACACAATTTCCACCCTTGCTTGTGCTCTCATTACCTCCAAGACTTTAGTAAATAGCTACCTGTTAAGTTTGATTAATAATCGATCCACACTGTTACCAATTTGATGTCCCTAAATCAAAGACATGTCAGAGTAAGTTAGTTCTGCTTCTACAGAATATCTAGTTTCTTTTAGTTGACTCTAGGCAGTGCTTATTAATGTTTCTTAAGGACCTTCTTGTTAGTCTGAAATTATTTGTAGTTTCTTCATAATTTTTCCAAATTCATAATTGAAAAAATGCTAAATTTTAATTAGAGATTTATGAAAATAAAGATGGCATTTTCTCTATTGAAGATCAAAAATCTGCTTAGGTACCCCTGATGTAGAATTTAAAATGACAAACTGGGTTTTTAAAATATTCATAATTAACAACGTATCCTATCTTTTCAGATTGTTAATATATTATTCTCTACTGATTTCCCTCTTCTATGCCTCCAGTTACATAATTTGTAATATTTAGGCATTTTTTTTCCTGATCAAACCAGTCATTTGATAAACCAGCTACTAGAGATTGAAAAGGGGGTGGGGAAAGGAATTTCTTTACTTTCTAATATTAAAGGTATTAGAATACATACAAAGTAACATAAAGCATGCATATTTGAGATACAAAGCAGATATATTCCTAGAGGGAAAGGCCCTGACAACCAGAGGGACCAGAAAAGGCCTGAAGATTACACTTGACCTGAATCTCGAAGGAACCAGGGAGTCCAAAAGGAAGACTTTCAGGCATTGGGAAAGCAGATGTTTTGACTTAAATTGGAGCTTAGCATATGTGTGTAAACACGTGAACCTGTATGACTAGATGATAAAATGCATGGACTGGAGTAGATTATGTAGATCTTAAAATTCCCAGCAGATTTTTTTGCTAATTTTAAAGTGATAGGGAGTTCCACTATAGTTTTAAGTAGTGATATGATAGTTACCTTGTACTTAGAAAATCACTTTAACAAATGTATAGAGAATAGATTTAGTTGGAATGGGGATTTTTTTTTTTTATCAAGCTTATTCTGATATTCTAGTTTATACAAGGTAATCCCTGAGTGAAGAGGAAAGTACTTGAAATAAGTATTTTTGAGATAGAAATGAGGGGATGTGGCAAGTGATTGCATATGTGAAGTGAGTGAAAATGAGGAGCACAACACCAAGAATGGGAACTTGAATAGCATGAGGATCTTCGTGCTCCCTATATTAGGAAAGAAGTTTAAGAAAAGGGTGACTTTGGGGAAAAAGGTAATGAATTATATTTTGGGCACTTTGAGATGACATTGAGATGTTGGAAATCGAGAATTTCAAAAAATAATTTTTTTAAATTAAAAAAGCCAGTGGTTTGGGGATAGAATTCCAGAAGAACGACTAGGACTTGCTATGCAGATCTGGAGGAATTCTGCATATAGCTTAATAATGAGAACTGGTGAGGACCACCATTTGAAAAAAGTAGACTAAAAAGAGCTTGGGGCAGAACCTTGGGAAATTACCACAGCTAATGGGCATGAATGCTGAGGATTGAAGATATAGTAAAGGGAGCAGAGGAAGGAGAAGATAGGAGGAAAATATTTATGTGAGGAGGGCGCAGTGCCGTTAACAGTTACAGATGCTGGTGAGAGGGCAAGAAGGATGAGAATTGAGAACAGGTCATTAGACTTGTCAATTTAGAAATAATCAGAGGCTAGATTACAAAAGAATTTAGAAGAATAAAAGGTATATAAAATAACAGGCCTGAGTCAGTGATGATAATGGGAATAGTGAGGCAGCTTGAGATGTTATGAGAGTTCATTTAAGAAATTGAATATATATTTTGAAAGGGGATATTTTTAAAAGCAAGAAGACCTGTCAAAATAGCTAATAATATATTATTCCATTTGAACTATGCTTTTTTATGGAAAGTACTATGGATTTTAACCTCATTTTTATAGGTTAAAAAAAACCTCATATTAAAGGACTTGATCATGATCACACAAATATATAAATGTGAGATTTGAACTTTGTATTGTCTTACTCCAAATTCAGTGCTCTGTCCACTATATTGTGCTGCCTCTAATACTATAATGCCTCAAATATTATGTGTTATACTCACTTTGTGTGGCTCCAGAGAACATATCCATTTGGTTGATGGTTCATTCAAATTCAGTGTAAGGAACATTAATGAGAAATGACTACTTGTGAGCTTCAGAATTTATACTTCAGGCATACATGCTGAACCCATTCACCAACACATTGAGACATGGAGCTTTAGGTCAGGTTTGAGATAAGTGATTCATTGGTTTCTACTTCTAGGATTGATTGTGTTCTTAGTAAATTCAGAAAATATACTTTAGTTGCTATAGTTAACAAAGGAGCTCACAAATGATGTCTAGTGCTTTCACTTAGATGTGTAAAATGGACCCAAATAGAAAGTAATTTCTTGATTGAGGTTAAATTTATAACCACCAAATGGTAAGATGGTCCTGAAAATAGGATCTCCTGAGCGCAAGTTTATTTTTCTTCACTTCCCCTCCCTCTAAATTATGCACAAGAGATATCTTATGTGAAACCATGGAATTATTAGGAAGTTTTTAAAGTATACTAAATTTAACATGATGGTAACTGTTGCAGTCTCATTTACATGTTAGCACTTTTCTGTGTTTTTGTTTTATTTTTTCTTTTCTCAATGACTCCTCTCTTTTTGCATATCACTGTGTATTATTGGGCTCTCACACCCCACATCTTGTAAAAATAAATCTATAATAAAACAAAACAACACATTGTCCTTGTTGGAAAACGTAAATCCCACTCTAGCCCATCAACACTGCCAAGACTCGGCATCTTTATGATTCAACTTGGGTCTTCTCAAGGCTTTTTAAAACATTTTAAAGTTTTCCTTTCAGTTATTTTGGTTCCCATGTAAATTCTGATTTTGCTCACTCAATTCATCCAATTATTTCCAAGTTTCTCTGAATTTGTCTTAATGTATATTCCATTGCATTTGCAGACCAAAACTTGTTTAGCCCTTCCTATTTGATCTATACTGACTTTAAAATTCATTTCAATAACAAGATAAAAGTATATTCCTTTTCATGGAATGAATTATAGTGAGTGGTTATTAATGGATCAGTTGAATTACTTTTTGAAGTTACTTTTTTTTCTAGAAGCCTAACTACATATTAATAGTTTTTAAAATGGAAAGTTTGTGAAGCATGACTTATCAGACAGTGGGTGGCGTAGTGATAAGTTGAGAGTAACATGTTTATATAGAAAATTATCTTTTATGATACAACCAACATAAGGAATCCTTGAGTAAATTTAAATAAATAATATATTAATCTGTAATCTCAGTGATGTTTAGAGCATCCTGTGTAGAATGAAAAAATAGACAAATAAGAGTGATTATTGCATTGGCAGAATAAATATTGATGAAAATCTAGATTTTAAGATTTATACAAAAACCAAGATGAATTAAACTAAGGTAGCACTTCATTTTGGCACAATTTGGAAATGGTTTTTAAATATTACATACTTTTCACTTTTGAAATCAAACATATGACCTAGTTAAGCCCCAAACTAAAGAGCAATATGTTTACATAAAGAAAAAATTGCACATCTTGCACAATGTTAAATAAGATAGCTAGTTTTATCTATCATAAGACATAAAAAGATATTTTGGAACTTTTCCACATCTTTAAACTTTGAAATTAAATTAAAGTTGCTTAGTACTATTAACATTTTTGATAAATCTATAATAGGTAAATAATTTCTATTTCTTACCACCTTTCATTCCAGTCATAAAATGGAAAACATACCATTTGTGAGTCAAGACAAGAAGCATTTCATTAAATGTATGTAAGTTACTACACTAAGTACTAGGAATAAAAATAAATACAAGAAGATAGCCCTTGTCCTCTGGGAATTTACATTTATTAAAGGAGGGTCGAGTAGCCTTGAAAATGGAGCACCTATTATTTACCTAAATATTTATTATATATCCTGATGACATCCCACACATATTTCTCTTTGTAGGACCTTAAAAGATAGAGCAAACAATTAAGCTCTATCAGACCGTTTGTTACCACTGGAGATATAAAGCCAGATATGATACATTCACTGAAAAGTCTGTGAAAGATCTTAAGTATATCTTATGGACTTCTTGTCATGCAATGGAAACAGCTTTGGATTTGGAGTCAGAAGGCCTGGATTTGAACATGATCTCTGCAACTTTAAAACTTTAATCTTTTTACAAATTTTACTTATTTGGCTGCCCAACATCTCAGTTTCCTTATATGAAAATGAGGGAGTTGGACTGGCTAAACTCTGTGTTTCCTTTTAGCTCAGAATCTGTGATGCTGGAATCTCCAAGACAACTATCATTGCATCTCAATTCTAAGTAGAAATTATCCAACAAACTAGCTGGCTCATAAGACTCCATAGTGGGATCTTCTTACCCTTTTTAATATAAAATTCAACAGAATAAGCTGGCCTATTTTAATAATTTAGGATCCATTGCTGTGTCAGTAGTTATGGAATAAGGAGTCATTTTAACAACTGCCACATGTAATCCTGTCAATCACCTTCAAACCTATTGCTAGGACTTATAAGAATCTGACTTGACTGCTCAGTCTGTTTCTTCCTTGGACAAGTAACTTCATCTCCTTGCACTTTATGTTCCCTCTTGAAAATTAGGGAATTGTACTAGGCAGCCTCTGAGTTTCTTTCCATCTCCAGATTTATGATCTTGTAGTCAATCTCAACTAATTTACAGGTTGTCTTGCATCTCTTTAGGTTAAATGAAATACCATGTTTGTAAATATGTCATATCTTTTAAATTTCAAGATTTCTTCTCTGTAAAGGTCCTTAAAACTTTAGATGACTTCTTTAATTCATCTCTTGTATTACCTCCTAAAAAATGTTAATGTAAGAAATGCTAGTAAAAAATAGGACAGTTTTGTCTTTAATAGTTTCTGTTGGATCAATTTGGTATCAGAGACAAAACAAAAGTCAGCATACATCCAGCTAAAGCACAAAGATCATTTGAAGTAAAAGTGCATTATTGATTTTGTTTTAATTTTGAATGTTTTGTTTTTTTAAGTTTTTAAATTAACAACTTTTTTTTGTCTTGCTAAACACACTTCCATATTTTTTGTAAGAGCACATATACATAACCAAACCCCCTCCAATATAACCATAAATAAACCAATGTGGAAGATAGTAGTATGCTTTGATCTGCATCCATCTGACTCCCAACAGTTCTCTAGAGGTGGATAGCGTTCCCTATCAAGTCTTTCAGTACTCACTCAGGTCATTACATTGCTGAGAGTAGTTAAGTTTTCACAGCTGATCCACATACAATTTTGCTGTTACTGTGTACAATGTTCTCCTGCTTCTAGTTATTTTGCTCTGCATCAGTTCATGAGTTCATCACGTCTTTCCAGCTTTTTTTGAAATCATCTTGCTTATTGTTTCTTAGAGTATGATAGTATTCTATCACTAACATGTATCACGATTTGTTCAACATTCCCCAACTGAAGGACATCCCTGCAATTTCCAATTTTTTGCTATCACAAAAAGAGCTTCTATAAATATATTTCTGCTGGCATATTATTTCCCTTTTTTGTATAATGTATAATCTTTTGTGTTCTTTGTTATTTTTTTGAAATTATTTTTTATTTTGACTATTTTCTCCTAATTACATATTTCATGTTCTTTCCCTCTCCCCCAACTCCCCCCCCCCCTCCATAGCCAACGCACAATTCCACTGGGTATCCACATGTATCATTGATCCAGACCTAATTCCAATGTATTGATAGTTGGACTAGAGTTATCGTTTAGTGTCTTCATCCTCAGTAATATTCCCATCAGCCCATGTGTTCAAGCAGTTGTTTTTCTTCTGTGTTTCTCCTCCCACAGTTCTTCCTCTGAATGTGGCTAGTTTTCTTTCTCATAAGTCCCTCAGCCTTACTCTGGATTCTCGCATTGCTGCTAGTACAGAAGTCCATTACATTCAATTTTACCACAGTGTATCAGTCTCTGTGTACAATGTTCTGGATCTGCTCCTTTCACTCTGCATCAGTTCCTGGAGGTCATTCCAGTTATAATGTATAATCTTAAAGAGTCGAAAAATGAGACCCAAAATTAATTTCTTGGAAACTTTTTACTTTTTATTTAGAAAACAAATTCTTACCTTCTATCTTGGATTCTACAGAGAAGGAGTAAGAACTCATCAATTGGGATTAAGTGACAATTGACTTGTTCTAGCTAGGAAGTGTCTGAGATCAGAATTGAAACCAGGACCTTCTCTTAAGGCTTAGCATATCCATTGTGCCACCTCACTGCCCCTTTTGAAAATTTAAGCATGGTTTAAAAGTTATGCCTTATATGCCTACCTTTTTTATATTAAATTGTCCAAATTTAGTCTATTAATAGTCTGTCAGGAAGAAATAATTTCATAAAAACTTCTGAATGTAATCATTAAGAAAATGTATTTCTGTTAACAGACAGTAGATGAGAGGAATTTATGTGAAATTATGAGTCTCATCACTTTTTTACACACTAAAATCAATGTTATTTATTGTTCTATACATTTAAAAAATATATCTTAGTAGTCTTTGGCATATTGCTTTGCACTCCAATTCCCACCCAAATAGAAGGGGAGAATTTTGCTAAAAATATAGTTATGCAAAACAGAATAGCCAGGTCCAAAAATATATGTCTCCTTTTGTTACCTGCTCCATTATATTTATTAGGAGGTGGATAATAAATATTATGGATTCAGAATTCTTGGGTTTTTCAAAGTTGTTTCTCTTCTCTGATGTATAAAATAATTATTCCAGCATTTTACTTAGTCTATTCATCTCTCTATACACAGTTCCTGAATTTGGGGTTTGTGTGAATCTCTTGACTCCTGGGGTAGGTTGATTAGCTTTCTATTTTCACCTTGGATTGCTTGGTTTTTACACTGACCTAAATTCATGGGTGTTTTTGTGAAGTCTTAAGTTTCCATCTCTTTGCTGATCCACTATAAACTTTTATACATAAATGATATTTTTCTCTTTATCTCATTTGGGTTTAGCAGTGTTACAGCTGGATCAAAGGGTATACACGCATTTTTTGTAGTTTTTTGAGCATAATTCCACATTGCTTTTCAGAAAGATTGTATCAACATCAACATTGTAACACTGCCTATTTTCCTTCTTTTGTTCTTTTTGCAACTATTAGTGTGCTGTGAATTTTTAGAATAGTTTTAAATTTGCATTTCTCTAATTGGTTGGTTTGAACATTTAAAAAATATGATAATCATCTAAATTTCTTAACTTCAACTGTCTGTTTATAACCTTAGAACAATTACCTATTTAGAAATCACCCCTTAAAAATTTTTTTAATTGGGTCTGTATGTCGCAAAAATAATACTTTAATCAGAAGAACTTACTCTGCAAGAATCACTGTAAGCAGGGATCATAAAAACAAGGAATCACATATAATTCTTAAGTTACGCAACTGCAACTATAATTTTTGGAAGTAGAATCTAGGTATTAAATTAACTGAGTATCAGCATAGCAACAAATAAGAAAAGAATTAGTTTGGTGTGTTGGAATTTATAGCTAACCAATAAAATTAAGAGCCTATGTCTTGGGATATTAAGTGTCCAGACTGAATTCTGATTCCTGATAAAGGTGATGGACATAACCTTAGAGTCAGTTGTAGAAGATTGACTTTATTACTCTGGTAGTATTTACTCTAAGGATTTAAGTCAATGAAAATTTACTTAGATTTTATGACCAGGATAGGCTGCCTTATCTTTAATTCTCCTTCACAGAGTTGTCTGGTTATGCCAGGCTATCAATTAAAGATGATTGAATAATGTATCCTGTTCAAATTCATTCCCATATTTACTGTTATTGTTAGTTCCACACTGCAGTGTTGGACAGATATACATACCTTGAGCCATACATTCTAGACTTTGGAACATTTAAAAGAGGGTCTGATCTTGCAACTCTTTCTGATGTCTTAATAAGCTTTGATTGGTACTAAATTGCCAGAAGGACAAAGGCAAATGGGGGCTTATCTGTCTTAAACCTCTTATTGGAATTTATTAACTCTTTTAGCCTATATTTCCTAAACCTAAGTAACATTCTGAACATTTGTTCTTGTTAATCACTTATGTTAATTAATTGTCAAAAACCTATAAAACAACCTGTTGAACATCTAAACAATGTCTTGCTACAGGCTAGATATGGTGAGACTACCAATGACTGTTTTGGCCCGCAAATAAAGTCAGTTCTTCAGCTCAGGATTATGGCCTAGATATTTTTATTTCTTTTCATTCATTCATTCTTCTTTTTTTTTTCTTAACCCTTACCTTCTATCTTAGAATCAATACTGTGTATTGGTTTTAAGGCAGAAGAGCGGTAAGGGCTAGGCAATGGGGGTTAAGTGACTTGCCCGGGGTCATACAGCTGGAAAGTGTCTAAGGTCACATTTGAACCCAGGACCTCCCATCTCTGGGCCTGGCTCTCAATCCACTCAGCTACCCAGCTGCCCTTGATATTTTTATTTCTTAGAAATATCAACTGTATTAACTTTGTGAGACATCTTTTAATTTCATATAATTAAACTTTGTCATTTTCTCTTTTTGTCATTTCAATTTTTGTTCATGATCTTTTATCAGTAGAAATCATGGTTTTCCTCATGTTTCTCTGATTTGTTCGTGATGTAATCTTTTTATATCTCCTGAGAGCTTTTATTTGTATAAATTATGACATCTTGATCTGAAATTCCTTACTTCCATACTTACAATCAATTTTCCCAGTAGTTTTTTTCTTCAATGTAGTGAGAGCACTAGTGGTTTGAATTTTTTTTATTAATCAAATACTAGGAGAGTAGTAATAATAGTAGTAATAGTAATTTGATTTCTCTACCACTGATTGTTCACTGATGTTTGATCATGAACAAATTACTTGCTAATTATTTCTGGTACTAATTAGATAAAAGTAAAAATTTTCAAAATAAGCATGACTATAAACCCTTTTTAAAAAAATCCTACTGGGGCAGCTGGGTAGCTCAGTAGATTGAGAGCCAGGCTTAGAGACAGTAGGTCCTAGGTTCAAATTTAGCCTCAGACACTTCCTGACTGTGACCTTGGGCAAGTCACTTAACCCCCATTACCTAGCCCTTGCTTCTCTTCTGCCTTAGAACTAATACATAGTATTTATTCTTAAGTGGAAGGTAAGAGTTTAAAATAAAAATTCTACCTTTTCAGACTGCTCAAACCTCTTCTTGTGCTCTTTTATCCATTGACAACATTGGCCTCCCTGCTCCTTTATCTCATATAAGACACTTTAGTCAACATTTTCACTGGATGACCCTTATACCTGGAATTCTCTTCTTCCTCTCTTCTACTTTCATTCTTACATGACTTCCTTTAATTCTCAAATAAAACCTTACCTTCTGCAAGAAGCCTAATTACTTTCCATCTTATTCTTAATGCCTTCTCTGAGATGATTTCTGAATTATCCTCTATATGTTTTGTTTGTATGGCTTTGCCTGTTGTTTTCTCCATTAGGCTTTAAGTTGCTGTTTGAAGCCAGGGAATGGCTTTCTGCTCCTACTATATTGCTAGTTTTTAGCACAGTGCCAACTACATATTATATGTTTAATAAATGACAGGTCTATGTCACAGTGTAGAAAGCTGATTACAGATCAAATTCTACCTCAAATAACTAGCTATATGATGATTATTCACTTACAAAAATGAACAGTATGGAAATGTTTTGCTTGATAATAGATGTATAACTCAGATCAAATTGTTTGCCAGCTCCAGGAGGGGAAAGTGAAAGGAGGGAGGGAAACAGGTTCAGTCATATAACTTGGGGAAAACTTATGTCTAAATTTTTTGTTTGTGTTAAAAAAAATAAATTCAAGAAGTCTAGTGACCAATCATAGTTTTACTAATTGATAAGAAAATGTAAATCTATTTAGTGCTGTTCCAAATTAATATCTATTTTTCAGTTCCATATTTTCATATACTTTGATATAAGTAGAAAATTTTAAATGTTTTTTAAAAAAATACACAGGAGGAACAGCTGGGTGGCTCTTCAGTGGATTGAAAGCCAGGCAGGCCTATAGACAGGAGGTCCTGGGTTTATATATGGCCTCAGTCACTCCTAACTCAGTGATCCTAGATAAGTCACTTAACCCCCCTTGCCTCACTCTTAAGGCTCTTCTGTCTAGGAATCAAAATTCAGTATTGATTCTAAGATGGAAGGATTTTTTAAAAAATCTGGATAAAGGACTTTCAAGATGTTGATTTTATATTGATACACATTTTCCTATGTTATATGTTTGTATGTAATATGTCTATATGTATATTTGTTTTTATGTATATCTGTCAGTATGACAAGTCAATTGATGGGAATCCCCCTAATTTCTAATTCTTTGCCATCATAAAAAGAGCTACAATAAACTTTTTTGTATATATGGGTCCCAAAATAATTTTTTTAGCACATTCAGTAGTGCCACTGCAGTGGACTGATGTAGGCTAAATGGCAAGAGCCTTCTCATATAACAAAAGAAAGAAGTTGAGCAAAACCACTGGAGCCAGGAGCCACACAGCAAACACTCAATTTTCCCCATCTATAGTCCCCCATTTCTCTAAGGAACATGAGCACGCTTCCATAACTTTTCTCTTAGGTCAAGAGTATACATTGTAGTTACACAGCACTTGGCTTTATTTTGTTACTCTTTTTTTGTTCTTTGTTTTCTTCTTTCCCCCTATAATTTATTTAAATATTTGGGGTGTTTCCCCACGGTTACATGATTTCTGATTCCTCCCTTCCTTCTGCCACTCCCCACCCCCATCCCCCCGGAGCTGACAAGCAGTTCCACAGGGTTATACATGTATCACTGTTCAAAACCTACTTCCATGTTATTCATATTTGCAGTAGAGTGATCTTTTAGCATCAAAATCATCATATCCCCATCAACCCATGTGATCAAGCAAATATTTTTCCTCTGTGTTTCTCCTCCCACAGTTCTTTCTCTGGATGTGGCTAGTGTTCTTTCTCATAAGTCCCTCAGAATTGTCCTGGATCATTGCATTGCTGTTAGTACAGAAGTCCATTACATTCAATTTTGCCACAGTATATCAGTCTCTGTGTACGATGATCTCCTGGTCCTGCTCCTTTCACTCTGCATCACTTCCTGGAGGTCATCCAGTTCACATGGAATTCCTCCAGTTCTCTATTCCTTTTAGCACAATAATAATCCACCACCCATCGGATACCACAATTTATTCAGCCTTTCCTCGATTGATGAGCACCCCCTGATTTTCCAATTTTTTTTGCCACCACAAAGAGCAAGGCTATGAATATTTTTGTACAAGTATTTTAAGCAAAATTTTCTGACTAAAATGCTTTGATATCAGTAATTAAGAAACTCAGAAACACTTCAGTACTTTGTTTATGATCACATAGCTTTTTAATTCTCAGTCAGGATTCAAGTCCAAGTTATCTGAATCAAGTATTGGATTTACAACTCATAAAGAAAATGGTTTTTAATATATAAATATTCACACCTGAACCATGCTGTCTATTTTGTAAGTTAATTTTTTTTACTCAACCTAATCAGATTTTAAGATAATAAAGACATACTATCCTGCATAACTTCCTACTTTTCATTTCAAGAATCCTCACAAAATAGCCTTTCTTAGTTTATACTATGATACTTTTCCTCCTTCATGATTACTTTTAGAATTAATCATTTTGTCTAAGTTTTTTGAAGGGTTCATCTTAATTTTCATAATTTTACAAAGTAAAAGATCAACTAACTTTATTTGGATACTCTGAGCATCATCATTAACCATTTATTTTTCTCAGTATTAAGAATCTGTTATAATTAGGAATAAGGTTTCTATTATTTATTTTTGAAATATTTAGACAATTTTTATGTCTTCATGATGTCTCAACATATATAAAAGTGTCAAGGAGGGAGCAACTAGGTGGCTCAATGGATCAGGAGCCAAGTCCAGAGACAGGAGGTCCTGGGTTCAAATTTGGCCTCAGACACTTCTTAGCTGGGTGACCCTGGGCAAGCCACTTAACCCCCATAGCTTAGCCCTTACCACTCTTCTGCCTTAGAACCAATATAAAATATTGATTCTAAGATGAAAGGTAAGGATTTTTTTAAAAATAAAGTGTCAAGGTGGACAAATCATAGGATCATTTTTGAGATGGTTGAATGTATTCTGAATTTCATTTAAAAAGTAATTTTCTTTTTCTTGAATTTCTTCATTTGGAAACTATTTTGAAGATAAGGAAAACTGAGCCCCCAGGAAGTTAATTGACTTCCCTAGAATTATTCAACTAATAATTGCCTCAGAGATTTGAACCCCATGTTGTCCAACATCTTTCCCTATTTAAAAGACTTGCAATAATTGCAGTTTATTATTAGTTTCCTTGTATGATTCTGAATAGAATTATGGTGTGGTTCATCTTTATATTTGTGCTATAACAGAATTCATAAAAAATTTTTTTGTGCTGTAGTCCCATTTTCGCCCTGGAAATTGCTGATTTTTATATTTCTTTTTCAAATATTTTTATCATTCATTTTATGCTTAGTGTATTCAAGATCCTTTACGAATACTCTTTTCCTTAGTGCCATGGACTAGTTATTGTGCTTTTTTGTTAACTGATGGCTTTATTTCTAACTTTAACCATTATAACATTTGTAGACCTGGCTGTGTAATCTTTTGGAAGTTATGAAACCCCATTATCTCAGAAGGTTCTCAATATATATTAAATACTTAATATGCCCAGCCACTGCGCTGAGTGATGGTGATAACAAGGCAAAAGACAATCCCTACTTTATCATGCTTATAGTGTAAGGCAGAAGAGGATATGCAAATAATTCTAAAGTTCTCCACAGGATAAAATGGAAGATTGTTCAATAGAGGGAAGTTACAACCATTTCAATTGGGGAAAGACTTATTCTAGAGCAATTGCCTTTTGGAGAGAATTCCAGGTATGGCTTGAACATCATCTATTGAAAATATCCTGAGTCAAGAGATGGGAACTTTTTATTTTTTTTATTCAATTTTTTATTATTCAATTTCATATTCTTATCCTTTTTCAATCCATTAAGATGACATCAACCCATTAAGATGACAAAAATTATGATATTCATTATACCAGGAGGCATACGAATCTTTCTGTATTAGCCATGTTCTAGGGGGAAAAAATCAAAGGTAAAATAAATCAAATGCTTAAACTTCATTGAGTCCATCAATTTTTTTTAACCTGGAAATGGATAACAATTTATATTATAAGCCTTTTGGAGCCGTTTGTAGGTCATATTATTGATGATTTACCACTACTTTCATAGTGATTTTCCTCTCAATATTGGTATATAGATTGGCCGCCTGGTTCTGCTCTTCCCTTTACCTCAGTTCATTTAGGGCTTCCCAGGTCTTGTGGAGCCGTCCTCCCCATGAGTTCTTATAAGGACAAGAATATTGATGGAGTTAATGTCTTTGAGGATCAGTAAGGATGACAGACTTGCTCTACTATAAAGTACAGGTTGACAGGCAGGATGTAGGGAAGGAGAGGTATCTTATATAAGAGAGATAAGGCGACTGAGCATTGGTGGGGTTCGGGTTTTGAATAGAGAGGATTTTATATTTGATTCCAGATGCTTTTAGGGAGCCATTTGAAGAGGATGACATGGAAGATCTCTTTTTAACTGCCAAATGAAGGATGGATTGGTTTGAGGATAGACTTGAGGCAGGCAAAAAGGTTTTGTATATTGTCAAACATATTTAGCAACTTAGCACATTCTGCATTTGAAGAACTCCTATTCTTAAAAATTCTTCCTGATGTCATGCACATGATTTTATTCTGTCATCTCAGACCTTCCTATCCTTGCATACAGCTGTTATTTCCATCGCTATACCATCACTTGATCCTTATGATGTGATTCAAGTACTTTGCCATTCTCATTGCTTTCCTCTGCCTTCAGCTTCATCAGTTTCCTCCTAAAATGAGATGGCCAGCTTTGAATGTGTTCACTTTTCTTGTGTTTGTATTAGGTTTCTTGGTTTCAGTATCTCACTATTGGCATTGAGGTTGCAATTGGCTCAAAAAATAGCCAGTTCTTTTCTTGATGAATGTTCTCTAGCAATGTCCATCCTGATTTGTACTTATAAAGTTGATAAGACTTTGTAGTTATGCTTTCTATTTTTTGTCTTTACTAGATCCAGTGTGAATTTTTTTTAAAACCCTTAACTTCTGTGTATTGGCTCCTGGGTGGAAGAGTGGTAAGGGTGGGCAATGGGGGCCAAGTGACTTGTCCAGGGTCACACAGCTGGGAAGTGTCTGAGGCCAGATTTGAACCTAGGACCTCCTGTCTCTAGGCCTGGCTCTCAATCCACTGAGCTACCCAGCTGCCCCCAGGGTAATTTTTAATGTTCTAGCCTTTTAAAATCTTTTTGATTCCAGAAATCCATTTTAAAAGCATCTATAGCTTTTTATCACATAGAATGCTAAATTTTCTTTCAACCTAGTTAGGGATAAAGTGTTCCATGGATGGGGCCAACTAATGATCTTTGGTTCTCTAACATTAAAGACCTCCAAATCAATCGAGCAGCGTGAATTAATCCATCTCTGCTATTTTAGCACTAAATGCTGGGGGTAAAAAGAAAAGAATGAAATCATTCTAATGTATCTTTAATGACTACTTTTTGTGTCCAACTCCCTTACCAAACCTGAATTTCAGTTGCCCTATCTAGTCCTAAATCTTTCCAGCTTTTCTCTTTCTATATATATCTCCATCTCCATCTCCATCTCCATCTCTTAGTTAGAAGCATCTGACACCTAGTTTGTACCTACGACCTTCTGTCTCTAGGCCTTGCTCTCAATCCACTTGAGTATCCTAGCTCCCCTCTTCCCATATTTTCTTGACAAATAGCATTGCAGACACCAAAAAATTAAATGCATGAATTTATAGGAAATTGGAACAATTTTTCTCATAGCTGCTTTCCAAGTTAATTTTTATTGATAACTCTTGTTTCTATCTTACCTTCATTTGCAGTGTATCTCCTCTGCCCCAGCTTTCCAAAGAATAAGTCTCTTTTAACAAAAAATAATTTCCCAAATTAGTTAGCCTATGAGTAAAGTTTTAACATGTCCCTCATCTTAGAAAGAAACTGAGAAAAGGAAACAGTTTCTTTTTTATTTCTCCTTTTTAAGGAGAAGCTTGGTCATTAATTTTGCAGCATTTCATTTCAATGCTCAATTTTTACAGTCACTGTATATGTTTTCCTGGGTTTTTTTGCATCTTTGGGTCACTTTGTAGCACACTGCATATATTCCTCTGTGCTCCTTGCACATTATTTCTGGTGTCACATTACTATTCCATTATATTCATATACCTCAGTTTGTTTAGTCATTTTCCAAGTAGTGTCTTGTTTTTAGTTCTTTGCATTAAAAGCAAACAAGGGGCAGTTGGGTAGCTCAGTGAATTGAGAGTCGGGCCTAGAGACAGGAGGCTCTACGTTCAAATGTGGCCTCAGACACTTCCTAGCTATGTGACCCTGGACAAGTCACTTGACCCCCATTGCTTACCCTTACCACTCTTCTGCCTTGGAACCAATACACAGTATTAACACCATGATGGAAGGTAAGTGTTTAAAAAAAAATAATGCTAACAATGAATTCATTTTTGGAGGTCTTTCTTCTCATTAACCTGAGCAGTATGCCTAGCAGTGGAATTTCTGGCTTAATATGGTTATAGAAATTGATATCTTTGACAAGGGACTAATATTTTAAACATGTCAACATCTAATAAAAATATAAAAACGAAAGCCATCCCCTAATAAGCTAATTGGCCTAAAAAGATTTGTAACTACCACATGGACAGATGCTCCTAATCATTAATATGATGAATATAAATCAACACAAAAATGAGGTTTAATTTCTCATGAAAGATGGATGAGTTTTTGATATTGGAGTGGTTGTGGAATGAAGGAGCATAGGAGGGCACTGTTGGTAATGTTAATTTGTCTGACTTCCTTGGTCCACAATTTGAAATTACACAAAAAGCATTTATAAAATGCTACTGGTAATTTTGAATTGACAAAAGACATTAACATTGGATGTTTTGGCAACATTACTTAACATTTCTTTCAGTTTTATCGTGTCTTTCATCTGTGTAAATAATTACATAGGCTTAATGCACTTGGAACCCCAATGTTTTGGGGTACAAATGTTATGGAATATTGTTATTATACTAATTTAGGATAGTCCTATTTCTGACATCTAATAGATATTTTTTCTAATATAGTCATTGCTTTGCAATTTTCTCATGGGTTTTATACTTCATATATTGTTTTTAAACCTTGAATTAGTATAGTCACTCTAATATAAGAATAAAGTGAGCTTTTTGAAAGAAAATGTTAGAAAGTATTTTGACTGTTTTGAGAATTCCCTGCCAATGTTTTTTTTTTTCCTTTTTCTCTTCCCCTTTCTAGCTACCAATGGTGTTGTCTGTCATCTTAGCTATGAAGGCAAAGGAATAAATGCAAATATGAACATTGCTGAAGACCATCCATCCTGGAGCACTATTTGATAGCATGGAGAGACTCTACCCTTCCCCTTTCCCCCCACCATTTCCCAGTACATTTTGGATTGAGTGCACCTCAGAAGTGAAGCTCTTCTTTCTGTATGATGATAATGGGCATGATCAAAATGTGTTTTCTTCTGTCTGAAAGCCAGAAGAGTTTTGCTTCAGTGGAATTCACTGTCTTTAGGTAAAAAAACCTTATTTTTTATTTTTGGTAAATTATGTGCAAATGGATAGTGGAGAGTAAGTTGTTCAATAAGTAAGGTCATTAAATATTTCGTGAAGTTTTTAGAATTCATGGTATATCTGGAAACTTTTATTCTTTTAAGTATTGTTTGCATAGAGTATCCCTCCTAAAACACTTCTACTATGACATAACTTTACATGTAATATATTTATTTGATCTATTCCATCAAACTGCCTTTTCTCACTAGATTGTCAATATTTTTAAAATGTGACCTTGTTTTTTAAAGGAAACATGGAGTCTCATTCTGATGCAGTTGTGAGAATGGATTGGGTATAAACTCATACAGGATCATCAACATAGTGTTGTGGAAGGAGGTGGAAGAATATGTTCATTTTTATGTCTTCCGCATCACATTAATCTCTTTCCTTTAGCTCAAAATAGGAAACCTCTACATACTTAATCCAATAAATTTCCCTTTTCACCTTTTAAAAGGCTGTTGGAAATATATTGGTGCTGTTCATTGTTAAATTCTAATTTAGAGTAATTGTTTTGGAGCCTAAGAATATGAGGTAAGGGATAGGAAAACTTGTCTTTCTTTTAGGACCTTTGGTTGTTGGAGTTGGGGAGTTAATGTATATAATTTTTTTTTATTTTTTCTTTAAGTATAATTTATATCAGAGATGAGTCCTTTTGAAATCTTTGCCAAATAGGTATTCCATAATTAGACTTAAAATCACAGAAATTTTTTTATCCTTAATACGTTAAATAAGCCTGTATGATTTATACATCTGTCACTATTGGTTAACCTTCGATATTATTTAACAATAATATGTAACAAGTTTACCTAGATGGGGGAATCTTGGAGACTTGATGTTTCAGGCCTCTTTTGATTTTTTTTAGGCCAAATTTTGAAATATATACTTTCTAGTGCCTGAGCTTGTTATTTTTCTTGTTAAGTGTTTCAGTGATGTTTTTAGGAGCTTTGAATTCAAGTTAATTTATCTAATATTTTTGCGTAAGGAGCCATATGTGTTTTCTTTTATAAATACTATAACCATTGAGGAAAGAGCCTCAGTCAAATTATATTTTGACCTATTTTGTTTATCATAATCAACAGTATTACTATTTTTTTTAACCCTTCCATTCCCTTTTATCTTAGAACTGGGTATTGGTTCTAAGGCAGAAGAGTAGGAAAGGCTAGGCAGTGGGGATTAAGTGACTTGCCCCAGGTCAGAGTGTCTAACGCCAGATTTGAAGCAAGCACCTCCTGTCTAGACCTGGCTTGCAATCCACTGAGCCACTTACTGGCCCCAACATTATTACTCCATAAACCTAAATGAAATGTATATAGTTTTTAAAATGTAAGTGAAATAACAAATATTACAGTCATATCGTAAAGCAAATGTATTTCACCTGAAAAAATTGAACACCACGACTCCTCATATTAGCACTCATGGAGGATTATTACATTCTTTTTCTCGGTTATTAGAGTTTTCTCTATAATATAGCTATGCAGAAATATATGCTTCCTTGTAAAATGAATTCATAGTTTTTGAGATTAAGGTTAAAAAAACATCCTGGAAAAATTACCTTGAAATTCTTGGCACAGGGAGTTGTGTGAGGCCTGTACAGCCACATTTCTGCAGTATTAAAAAACCTTTTGAGTATCTTAATGTTTTACATTTATATTTATAGATAAATTGTTTTAAAAAGCTAATTTTAGCTTATGTGAAGTTGATTATTAAACCATGGTCAGACTGCTTGTTTTTTAGTTTTGGAAATTTTATTAAATGTTGGGGGAATGATACAAAAGCAAAACTATGTTTTACTTAAATGTGTCAGATTTATATCTCAGGTTAATGTAGACTAAAAGGTGGTTATTGTACTTGTGATTACTAAATTCTATCATAATGCCATATGAGGTGCTTGCTTCAGCAGTGCATATTCATAATTCCATGTGAGTCTTCATTTTATTTTTTTCTATAAGCTAGGAATTTTTAATGGCCTAATGTGGTTCTATTCTCTTCCTAAGATGATGGTAAAATAAGAAAATATGGATGACGTTTCCTAAAATTTGTTCCATTTGTAATTCAGGAGAAAAGATGTGATCAGAATAGGAATGCTGAATTCAAGATAACCTTTTCTGGTATGTAACTTTGTTTGGTTTTATTTAATATCTGCTGAGCTATTATTTAATGAAAAATTTCCCCCCACTTCTGTCCCTTCACCATATGATTGAAGGCTGAGATTTTTTTTGAGGACCCTTTATTGTTTACCTCCCATTTGAGTAAAATTCATGATCAAGAGAATAAAAACAAAAGGACAGATAAGTAATGACCACAATCAATAAAAAGATCAGTTGAACTGAAAGAAATGTTAATAAAAATCATAGTAATTATTTTTAATATTGTAATTTAGTGTAATGTTTCTTAATGTTTACCCTTATTTTATGCCTTTCTTAAAGAGCTCATTTTATATGTATGTCTTTTATTTGAAATTGGCCGTTTAGTCAAAACAATTAGGAGATTTTCTTAGGCTCTTACCTTTAAAAGAGAATGTTTCCATCAATTTCTTTTGCATTTAGTTTGTTGAGAGTTTGAATCTTATTAAATTTTGGTTGGACAGAATTTGTGTGTTCTTCCTTCATATTCTAAGCAAATAATAAACTGTTTTAAAGTTCTAGAGTTGGAACCTTTAAATTTTAGTCAGTTTATAAATCAGAATCCAGAAGGCAGCTAGGTGGCCCACTCATTTGAAAGCCAGGCCTACAGATGGTTGGTCCTGGATTCTAATATGGCCTCCAACAGTTCCTAGCTGTATGACCCTGGGCAAGTCACTTAACCATAACTGCCTGATCCTTAACACTCTTCTGCCTTGGAACCAATAGTTAGTATTGATTCTTAGAACAGAAGGTAAGGTTTTTATGGAAGAAAAAAATCAGAATCCCATTCACATTGTCCCCTTTCCAGCTACAGCAGTGAATTGAATGTTGACTTCATACTTAAAATTTAAAATCTTAATGATAAGGAAATATAAAGTAGTCTTATATATTTTTAAAGTGGTGATAAGCCGTATTAGATTTTATAAAAGGCAGATTTGAGGAACCAACTTTGTAATATATATTTTAGATTTGTTAGGGTACTTATTAAAACTCAAGTTTTATTTTATGTTTTGTTTTGTTTTTTACATCACATTTGATCCTCCTTTCCAACAAAGCAAAATAGTTTATTAGGCTATGCCAACAGCCAGTGACTGCATCTTATGATACGTAAAAACTTTCTGAATTAGGAGTCCTCTATTTTTTGATAGTGGGCTAATAGACTGTCAGACCTGGAGTCAGGAAGATTTACCTTCCTAAGTTGCAATCCTGTCTCAGGCATTAGCTGTGTGACCCTGGGCAAATCATGTAACCTTGTTTGCCTCAGTTTCTTCATATATAAAATGGTCTGGTTAAGAAAATAGCAAAACACTCAAATATCTTTGAAAAGAAAATCCCAAACGAGGCCACAAAGAGTCAAATATGACTAGGAAAAAAATGGTGAACCACCCTTTTTTTGAAAAAGGATGGAGGAGTGCAATTCATCTTTTCTCTGGGACCAAGATTAGTAATTATGATTCCTCAAAGTTTAGATTCATTTATAGTCTTTTTGGTTTCTATTATTGTGCTCATTGTGTACAGTATTCTTGTTTCTGCTTATTTTGCTCTGCATCAGTTCATTCAAGTTTTCCCATTGTTTCTGTGTTCTTCATAGCCATTTCTTACAGTGCAAATCTTAATTATATTAATATACTACATTTTCCCAGCCATTCCCCAGTTGATGTGCACTGCTTATAATTTGCAGTTTTTTGCTATTTTATGGAAATTTTGGTATAAATTGAGATCTTTGTGTTCATGACTTTTCACATGTAAGGATATATGGGGAATAATTGATCATAGATTATCAATAGTTTCATAGAGGGATTCTTAAACTTTTTTGTTTTGGATTCCTTTGTGACTATGAAACCTATGTTTCTAATGTTTTGAAATCTATAAAGTAAAATACATTTTATATATGTATATATATAATCTCACAATACTTTTTTAAAAATTCACATACTTTGTAGTAAGACATTTTTATGTTAGTGGATTTTATTTTTCCATAATTTCCCCAAATGTCCCCAATGATTGTAACCACTTAAGAGTTAATAGTATGTTATTGTACATATCTTTCTATTCGTCCACCAGAACCAACTGTTTCTTTTAGCTATTCCAGCTTATGGGTATGAAGCATTTTAATTTTCATTTCTTTTATTAATAACTGGAAGCAATCTTTCATATGCTGGTTGACAATTACAATTCTTTTGAAAATTTCATGTCCTTTGACTACTTAACAATTAGGAAATGGCTCTTTTTCTTATATATTTGTTTTGATTTTCTGTTTACCTTAGGTATTTGATGTATTTTATTATAATGATCACACACACACACACACACACTCAGTTTCTCGATATACCATTGAATAAGTAAAGCTCTCTTATTTTTATCCATATTTTTTTTCATTACCTGTGGTGCTTACTCCTGAAGGAAGGAAGGAAAGGAGGGAGGGAGGAAGGAAGAACATTCTTAAGTTTGTTATTGCCAGTTTGGTTGTGACTCACTAAATTCACCTTGTATAAAGTGAGAATGGCAATATTATGAAGGAATAGAAAAATATTTAGTTGGAATTAATAAATAAAAAATGCTATTAACATAATGTTTTTAATTAACTCTCCAGGTCTCAGTTCATTAAGAACACATGGAGGGTTATGATATATACCAATGGAGTATCCAAATCACTGAGATATATTAAAATATGGAGGTATGTTTCCACATGACCCGTTTTTTGTGGTTGAAGGTGCTACTCACAATTGGTACCCAGTAGTCATCTTTTATTTGCAAGATAACTGATAGACCAGTAAGACTACATTCAAATATGGCTTTTATTTTAAGACACTAAACTTTGTTGCTGATTATAGGCCTCTGATCACCTGATATGAAATTGCATTTTTGGAGAGTATATCACTACTCTTGGATTTAGCTCTAAATGGGATCTAAGAGATCATCTCAGCCAATGCCTTTTTTTAAATCTGATCATATGACAATAGTTTTGACATTACAGGGGACTTGGCTTCACTGTTTAGTCCAACCTCCTCTTTTTTATTTAAGGAACTAAGGCCTGGAGCAATTAAGTAACTTCTGAGGTCATTTAGGCCATTGTTAGCAGAATTGATACTTGAATCCTGATTTTCCTTTGAGTCCAAGTACAGTGCTTTTTCTACTTTGCCATGTTCCTCTTGTGAACATGAACTCAGATCAATGTGATTTTTGGTTTCTCCATTAACCTCTTACCTAATTCATGATAATAGAATTGGATTTTCCAATGAGATTTTTGACAAGATATTTTATATAAGGCACTTATTGAATCCTTTAAAAATAGATCAGAAGGCCTCTCTGCCTAGCGACCCTAGCTATTATTGCTAGTAAAGAATGAGCCTCTTCTTGAAAAAAAAAATAGATCAGAAGATTTAAGAGACCTTAAAAACTGATCAGGTATTCTAACTTCCCTCTTTTTATATGTAAGTGATGGATTTGAGTGCTTGAAAAGGGGATATCTTAAAAATGTGTGTGAGGTGGAGCTAAATGGAAATGTGAAGATGGAAACCTTTCCATCCAATTTTTTGAAATATCAAATCACATGCATTTCTATATGCTTTGAAATGATCATTAAAAATATCTTAACAACTCTCAGATTTCAGCTTAAATTATCATTTTTACAAAAATTAGAAAGTTTGTGGATCTCTTATTTGACTTAATGAAATTTAGAATTATGCTTTTAAAGTGTTCATACCCTTTAAGCCACAGATCCTACTCCACTGAATTCAAAGTAGATGACCATCCATTGGGGAATGGCTAAACATTGTTTGTAATTAGCTCTGAGAAATGATGAATATGAAGATTTCAAGGAAGTATATGAAGAATTGTGAACTGATTTGCAGAGTGAAGTAAGCAAAACCAGGAAAACAGTCTATCTAGTAACAGTAATAACAATTGAAAAAATAAAAACCTAAAAGTATGCCTTGTGTTACTCTATAAGACCCATCAATGCCCCAGGGAAAAGATGAGAAAAAATGTACCTCCCTCCCATCTCTGCTGAGGTGGGATATGCTAAGAATGGAAAATTAAGTGAACTTTTGGATTCAGGCAATGCATTGGTTTGCTTTGCTGACCTGCTTTTTTTTTCCTCTTTCATTTTAATTTTTGTTACAAGGAATGGCTTACTTGTTGGGGAAGGGAGGGATATATTGGGAAGTAAAATTGATGTAAAAATAAAATATATCAATAAAATTTTTAAAAATATTTCAAGTCTGATATATTGAATTTTGTAGCTGGACCAGTGATAAAATTCCAATGATCATTGACAGAAGGCTCAGCACTTCTTGTGGCACACATGGTGAGATGGATGGATGCTGTTACTGGAATGCATCTTCAAAATTTCTAAAGATCTCTGATTTCAACCATTTGGTAATTCCCTCTAAATGCAGATTGACTCTTGATATTATATGTCATGGATATATTTTTTCTTTCATGAGTCCCTTTGGTCAGATAATTTCTTATCTGGTGGCCAGACTTTTGGTGATGAGCCTCTCTGGGTAGAAACTGGTCTTCTGACACATTTTTGGTTGGACCTGTGCTTATTATTAACCTTTCTAGCTTGGGTAGTACTTGTTGGAATAAGTCTCTTAAAGTAGCTCTTACGATTTGATGGCTTCTCCCACTTCTAAGGGACCTTAAAAGAACAACTTGTCCAACCTTTGGGCAGAGAAGATTTATTGTGTTCTCTACTTTATAGCTGAAAATCAATGTTTTGTCTAGCCCAGGGTTGCATAGTGCCAAAAGGTGAGGTGTAGTGAGAAGGGGACATACAAATAGGTCTAGATCGGATAAAACCCATATGTCTGCTTCTTAATGTTCAGTTTCAACTGCAACTATTGCCTTTCAAACACCAGTGTTAGATTCTGCCATGTATACTTGTTAGTAGAGCGAGGGAAGAGAGAATTTTATTCTCAGCAGACAGGTACATTCTTTTTATTTTTAAATATTTTCCATTTAAACATCACTTATATTTATTCCAATGTAGAGTTCAGTTTCATGGGCATATGAGAGTATATCAGAAATGAGTGTGATATAAAATGAAAGAATGATCAATAAAACTTAAAATTAATTTATTGCTAATACAACCGATGTGCTATTCAGGATACTTAACATTTTTATTTTGGGGAAGACAAATTGTGACAAAGTAAATATTTTTAATGCAAGAAATTACATTGTTAACAATTAAGTCATAGGTGATTCTCATGAATTTATAGTAATTAGTAAATGATTGACTAAGCTCCAGTAGAACATGGCATTAGCCATTCAAATTATTCCCAATATCTAAATATCTATATTGTTTTGTAAAACTGTCTTTGCCAAGCTACAAAGAAAAGATAGGATTTCTGCTTCCTGTTAACACTTAGGAATGTCATTAATAGATATCATGCAACAAAATCATTACTGATGTATTTTAAAAGATGTGATATAGTACAGTGTCTACTTATTCATTTTCTCAGAAATTGGAAAAAAGGTGATAGAAATTGATTGTGAATGATCATAGATTGATAGTAGATAGGTAATTTAATTGATGCTGGGTAGTCCTGGAACAGAAAACTGCATTGACCTTTTTTCTCTGCAATTTAAGAGAATTAGAATTGCCTTAGAACACTGGTGTCAAACTCTTAAATAGAAACCCTGATTTGGAGGGAGCAGACACGGTTTATTAACTTTTAAAAAGTCACAGATTAACATCATCTACATTGTATTTTTATTTTAATCTGCTTTGGGCCCTGGGGTGTGTGTGTCCTCTTCCTTCACCCATTTTAAAATCCAGAGACCATTACCATAATGTGCTTTGGGTGATAAACCCTGTGAAGTAGAAGGACTTGAAACTGTGTCCTTCTTGATACCTTTTTTGCTACTTCTTCATGCTTGGTCTAGATAAATGCTGTAAGAATTAAAATTTCTGAAACTGAAAATGTGTCATAAGTACAAAGAATTTCTACATTATAATGAGAAAACTTGTTTTGGATTCTATAATATCAACTAATATGTGATCCTGAGATCAACCCTTCATTGCATAAAAGTAATTTTCTGGATTTAGAATATTGCTTCCATCAGTTATTCAAAGTGTATGTAAGTGCCTGTGTGCCAGGCACTGGGGATACAAGATAAAAGCAATACAGCCCCTGAGCTCAAGGAACGTCTATTCTAGCATAGGTTTTAAAGCACTCCCATTTGGGATCAGGGAATGTCTTAAGTAGGAAAGAGTTCTTTTCTTTCCCTTCCCTCCTTGCATATAAAAAAATTCTTATCTGGGTCCTTGAAAGGAAAATTGTCCCTTTATTTAATAATTATTTTTCTATATAGATTTAAACATATATATATTAATCCATTTTTTTTTTCTTTTTCAGGTTGGAAATAGACTCATAGGGCCACATTCTTCCGTGTTAACTCTTTTATATTTACATTGGATAAAGTGATCTTGAATGTAAATCTCACTTATGTGAAATTATTAATAGGAAAAGCCAAAATAGTAAATATTTTATTTATTAAAATGCACTGCAGGCTTTTATGGAGAAATATTATAATTAATCCTCACAAAACATTAGATTTTTACTCAAATTAATTTGAATAAAACTCTGCCATTTGCTTCTGTCATCAGATCCCATTTTTAATGAGGTTCTGCCTATCTCCTTTGTGTGGCCTCCCTTTTCTTTATAGCACTAAGAGACAGTGTCAGGTTGGCAGCACAAAAACTGCCCATTTATCTCCAGATATGGATGAGCTTCCTGAAAGTCATTCAGAGTAAGTACCTGTTCCCCCATTCCCATTCCTCCATTCTTCTCTATGCTGGCTGGGAACCACCAGTACCCTCCTGTTTGCCCTTGATTTTTGGACTGACTTAGAAACCACATTTTAAAGAACCTAATCCTTCGAGAATGTTTGTGGTATAATAATAAATATTGGAAGGCATACTTCAACTCCAAATGATTTATATGAATAAAAGCTATATCAACTCTGAATGCATTTTTTTTTTGCTTCATTCTAGTTTTTATGTAAAATTTGCAACCACATATTTTCTGAGTTACATAAGAACTATTTTCATCCCTTAATTTCCTACCAAAGGGCCCAGATTAAATTTGACATTTTGGATCAGGTTCCAGAATTCCTGTTCATTATGTCCTCAGAATCAGAGGCAAAGATCAGATTTCACCTGGGCTACTTGTAAATGGCTGTGGGAAAGTCCGAAATCTTTGTCAGTTTCCTAGGGTAAGTGGGTGCAACGAATATGAGTGTTGTCATGTTTAGAATTCCCCAAATTGTTTTAAGTCAAAGTTTTTACTCATTTAAATGGGTTGTTTTTCTACAGCTTTCTATTTTGATTCCTGTTGTAATGTGGAAGTTATTAAAAACTGAAATAATTTCCCCCTTTTGTTCTGTGTTCTTTTTTTGCTCTTAACAAAACTGTGACATTTCAGACCTTAAAAATTATCTTTTCCAGTGTTTCTCAGCTCAGGCTGTACTGCAGACTCTGATAAATTTCCCAGAATGTCGAGCTTCATATAGTACTAGGACCCAGAGGAGATATATTAATAATTCACAGGAAGAAGTCCGTTGTTCAGTTTTATAGACTTAAAAAAGTAAAGTAGGGGGAAAATTTCCAGGGTTCAGCTAAAAAATGTTTTAATTTAATTTCACTTTACAGATGAGGAAACTGAATTTCAGTAATAACTTTGTCAGTCACACAGCTGTTAAGTTAATACCATGTATTGAAAAGAATTAAATATTCTCTTGAGGGATATTAATAAACATAAATTTGCACAATATGTGAACCTGGACAAAACATAGAGTTTTCCTGTACTCCAGGTCTATACTTCACAGAAAGGGAAGCAAACTGCAATGATAAGTTTATTGCCTCATTGAAATCAGATCCAGTTCTGTTCCACAATTCATATTACTCCACATCCATCCATCCTTCCTTCCCTCCCCTATCACCCACCTTGGAGACATGGGACTTTTTCTTTTTGTCTTTGTATTTTTGCTCATGATCAACATTGTGTTGATGAGCCAAATTAGAATAAAGGCAGAATATAGTCAGTATTGTAGAAAAATCCAAACAGTTTTGCAAGTTTAATAGGGAAAATGCCTTTTAACTGAGATATCAAGGGAGAATTTCAATTAGCCATGCCAGTACCAAAAAATGACCTTGCATCAAGGTAAATTGGTAGTGAGAGAAAGTACAATTATGTCGTGGGTTCCAATTAGAGAGCCATCCTGTAAGGCTAAAGTGAGGACTTGACATTGAAAGCAACCAATGTAAAGGGTGGGAAAGAACTGGCTTGCAATGAAGAAGCAAATGGAAGAGAATTTTTGACTAACAAGTGATTGTGTTTTATCAGAGCCAAGAGAATAGATTGAAGAGACAAATGGACTGTTAAAAATTTTGGCTAAAGGGATGGGATCCAAAAGGTTGGAAGGGAACAAAAGGACTAGAAAGCCATTTTTTTTTTTAATTTTAAACCCTTAACTTCTGTGTATTGGCTCCAAGGCAGAAGAATGGTAAGGGTAGGCATTGGGGGGTCAAATGACTTGCGCAGGGTCACACAGCTGGGAAGTGTCTGAGGCCGGATTTGAACCTAGGACCTCCCATCTCTAGGCCTGACTCTCAATCCACTGAGCGACCCAGCTGCCCCTAGAAAGCCATTTTTAAAACAGTAAAAGAAGGTGAAGGAATTTCTTTTCAATAATTTATCTTAAGTGTAAAGTTGGGGAGAAGAAAAATTAAGGTGTGGTAAAGGTAGTATTCAAGGATTAAAATATATAGGAAGGGGAAGACCAGAATATGGGAGATGAATGGAAGAGAAGTAGAACTTTTATGTAAGGACCATATTCTAATGGAGAGGATTAAGAGTTGCTAACCTAGTTGTCATAGTGTTTGTGCCACCCCCACCCCCACACACACACCTAGCACATGAAATAATTTATAAATGCTTGTTGAACAGCAATGAATTTGGTAGGGGAGGGAGCTGAAGTAGGGTTGAGTGTAATCAGAAGTATATTTTTAGGGGTTCAGTGGATAGAGAGCCAGGCGTAAAGGTGGGAGGTTCTGGGAGAACAAGTCTGCCCCCAGAATCTTCCCAGCTCTGTGACCCTAGGCAAGTCACTTAATTCCCATTACCTATCCTTTCCCGCTTTTCTGCCTTGGAATCAATATTTTATTTACTCTTTAGGCAGAAGGTATGGTGTTTTTTTTTAGAAGTGTATTTAGAGACTTTTTTTTACCTTCATATCACTTTATGGATCCACTCACATTGAGGTCTCAATCATGCTTGTAAAGTACTTACTACTATGTGCCAGGTATGTGGCAGAATGCAGTCCCTCACTTCAGAAAGATCACAACACATAAAACATGAAAGGGGGACAAGGTGATCTCAAGCCAGGACATAATCAAAGCCTATAGCCAGTTATGGAATTAGGTATCTGTCTGCCCTGGGATTAAACAGATCTGGTAAGAGATCTATTTCCAGAGGGAGGAAAGGAAGACGCCCAAGGGTCCAGAGTACTGAGAATCAAACCCTGGAGGTCATATGGAATAATATCTTGTGCATGAATTGGATTCAGGTCGGGCAGAATTGCACCAAGTTGTCAGCCAACTTCTCTTTCAGTCATCAAAGTCCATTGGTAAAAGAAGTCAGGACAACTGGTGATGGCCCAGGATACAGAGGGTGACCTTGGAGTTTTCAGTGTCTGACCAAGCTCGTAAGTGCTTCACAGAACCTGCTTCAGCCTCCTTTCATGGCCACTGGAACATACTCTCATCTGGCAATTCCACTGGGAGGTCTCCACCTGTAGTAGACAACCCCCAACTCACCCCTGGGTTTGTAGCCCCTCAGGTAACCCTCAGCCTGGTTTAGTCCATCTGCCAAGATGGCTTACTAGAGCATGGCTGCTGCATATGCTAGAGCTTCTTGGAGCACAATGGCCTATCTGTAAATCTATGGTGGCAAGTGAAAGAATGGAAAGGAAGATTGTAAGACCAATTTAAAAGCCATTGACAAAAATACTACTCATGCCCAAATGATAATTATTTTGGAAAAACTGGCATATAATTGAACTAAATAAGGATCATGAATTAGCAATTGGGAGTGTATGCTGATTTCCAGGGTCAAAGATTTTGGCAATAAAGTTAAGGCATGATAAAGCATTTGAAGGTATATTCAGCATTTTAACTTACATTAAAACAAGGTTGAAAATGTATAACCGACTCATGAAATGTTTTTTCTAAAATGACTAAAGGTTGGGAGGCAACCAAAGCAATTCCTAGAGTTACTTAAAAGTTTTTTGAGCCCTTACTTTCTGCATTAGAGTAAATAAAATTGGTTCCAAGGCAGCAAAGCTATAAGGGACAAACAATTGGGCTTCAGTAATTTGCCTAGGGTCATACAGCTAGGAAGTGTTTGAGGCCAAATTTGAACCCAGGACCTTTTGTCTCCAGGCTTGGCTGTATCTACTGAACTACCTAACTGCCCATCCTAGAAGTACTTTTAATTATGCTTAAAAAAAATTAAGTCAGCATTAAACAATTTTTAAAATAAAATAATGCATCAAAAGAAATCCATCAAAAGATTATCAAGATTAGAGAATAAAATGTAAAAATGGAATTTTTTAAAATGAAACTCATTTTTAATGGGAAGATTAGTGACAATGGTAAACAAATTTATTTTGAAATCTCATATTGCCAAGATTAGAAAGGGGATATAATTGAGCACACAAGCAAAGCTCTAAAGCTTGCTTTTGAGAATGAGCTCAAATATTACCCATTCTCTTAGAGCCTCTTGAGATTTTCTCATTTCAGTTGTGTCTGACTTTGTAACCCCATTTGGGGTTTTCTTGGCAAAGATAAAGGAATAATTTGACATTTCCTTCCAGCTCATTTGACAGATGAGAAGACTGAGGCAAACAGGGTTAAATGACTTGTCCAGGATCACAGCCAATTTGAATTTGAATTCAGGAAGATGTCTCCCCAATTCCAGGCCTGTCACTATTTATACCCCACAAAACTGCCCTTCTCTCTGATATTGCCTTTAGTGTCTAAACATTTTGAGTATGTTGTTCAACTATTCAAATGTGAACTTTTGGGGGCAGGAATCTTACCTCTTTGTACTCTCAGCCTATACCCTAATATTTGTTTATTATAGTAATTTAAAAGCAAACTAGCTTAAATCTACTTTTAGGTTGAGATATTCAAGTAGATAATTGGGAGTTATCAAAAAGTCAGTTGATATAGTGGCTCAATGGATTCAGAGCCAAGCCTGGAGTCTGTAGGTCCTCGAGTCAAATATGACCTCATTCTATCTAGCTGTGTGACCCTGGGCAAGTCACTTAACTTTTATTGCCTGTTACAGCTCTTCGGCCTTAGATCCAATACACAGTACTGATTCTAAGACAGAAAATAAGATTTGATTTTCTTTTTAATCGTGAGACACTGTCAGTGTAATATCTTGTAGAAAGCAAATGGTTAGACAGATGTACTAGTGGATTATTTTCAGTTTAGGATCAAGAAATTCCTATTTATAAATATAGGTATTCCGAAGGAGTATGGTGCTAGGAGGCAAAACCACACTGGTAATGAAAATAATAGAGAAACCATGCATTGATCTAAGTGTATTTGATACTTTATTGATAATTCCAAAATTATAGAATGCTAGAGGAAGGAATCTTTTGAGAGTAATTATGTATTTGGATATCTTTATAATGTAAGGTGACATGCTATTTGTTGAAACATTCATTTGTGTCAGTGTTTGTGATATATCTCAGTTTTAGTGGAAAATGTTATCTTTTGTACCTTAAGTCACAAAGTTAACATGAATTCTTCTTATAATTCTTTTCCATCTTTTTTTGGGGGAAGGAATAAATTCTCTTGAGTAAACACCCAACAGACTTCATATAGTTTAACATTTTGTGGGTATAATATTATTCAAATTGTCCATCTGCATTCTGTTTGGCACAGAACTCATCACTGCTAACATACTAGGTTCATTATGCATTTTTCCATTTCTTTTGGGTTACTGGCAGTTTTTCCAAGATTTGTGGTTTGTCATGATTTTCAGTCAGAAAGCATCAGCAGAAAAGTTAGGCTTTTGTTGGCAGCAAGCAGCTTACGTCCATTGGAAGATTATTGTCCAATTCTCTAGAGATTTAGAATTGGGAGGGATCTTAAAAGTCAGAACACCCATGCCCTCAGTTTACTTGAAGAAAAATTAAGCCCACATAGGTTGAGTTGCCCAAAGTCAGCTAGTAGTGGCAGCAGTTTTGGCTCCATTATATAAATACATACACTCCCATGTTCTACTTGCTAATATACATACAAAGATGTATGGCCCAATTCACGCTACCTTTATAATTGAATGACATGATCAGAATAAATTGTTTCTCTAATGTGTGTGTTTTAGCTGATGTCTATAGATTTGAGGCTGGATACAAATGATCAAAATGTTACCTGCCAGTAGGAATATTTGAAAACCATTTGTAATTCCATCCATCCATCCAACCCACCCACCATCTAATAAAGAGTCTGACACAAAATACATTGTAGTGGGCACATCTATTTCATGTCTCAACATCAGCACTCAATAAAATGTTGGACAAAAGCCAGTCATTTCCATGGTCATATTTCAGAGGAAACTTGTCTACTTTGAGCAGAATGAGGAGACACCTTTGGTGGGACACCTTTTTATTTTCTTCTGCCATCAAATGTTGGCAACAATCATTTGACTCTTTAAAAGATGTAATTTCCCAGGAAAAAAGTTCTCTCACAAAATCCTACCTTTTCCTTTTTGCTTGTTAGGACACCTAATGTTTGTGTGTACACCAGTCTCATAAGGATTTCATAGAGATGAAGGAAATTAGTCTGGTAGCTGATTTTTCATTTCTATTTCATTAAAATAGATTCATGAAAATGCCAGGAATATATTTGCCTTCACCTGGAAAGGTTCCCCATGGACCTGGTGCTGACTGTCACAAGGGTTCATGACAGTTCTATGTTGTTCTCACAAATTTTGAGTCAGGATTTAGAAAATATTAAAGAATAGCTATTTGATACAACACGTGGATGATTTGCTCCCGGCCTCACCAAATGCCACAGTATGCCAGGAAGATAGCAAACATCTACTTTTAGAGCTGCATGAAAGGACACAAGTTCTCAAAAGCAAAGGTTCAGTGGCATCTCCCCAAAGAGGAATACGTAGGATTCATTTTAACTGCTGGTGCCCATTCCATTTCCCCCAAGTGCATTGAAGATAAATTCAAAAAGACAGTGCTCCCTCCACTAAGAAACAGTTGAGAGCACTTTAGGAGCAACAGGATTTTGTAGACAATGGATCACTTGTTACGGAGAAATCACTAAATCCCTTATAGCACTAACAAGTCAGTCTCTGAACTGCTTGGAGCCAGAACACCTGTCAGCTCTTTCAAAATTAAAACAGGCTTTCCTGTCTGCCCCTCTTCTAGGTATTCCAGATCACTTTGTACCAGTTCAGCATCCAGTTGCTTATTATTCAGCACAGCTGGGCCCAGTAGCTTCAGGACCACTACCATGTGTTAGAGGCTTTATTAGTAACTAAATCTGCCGATGGATGCTCATTAACAATGTACCCACATGATGTCGAAGCATTGTTACTAAGGCACAGGCATTTTTTTTTATTTTTTTTAAACCCTTAACTTCTGTGTATTAACTCATAGGTGGAAGAGTGGTAAGGGTGGGCAATGGGGGTCAAGTGACTTGCCCAGGGTCACACAGCTGGGAAGTGTCAGAGGCCAGATTTGAACCTAGGACCTCCTGTCTCTAGGCCTGACTCTCAATTCACTGAGCTACCCAGCTGCCCCCAGAACAGGCATTTTCTGATCAAAGACTCACAAGATACAAGGTAACCTTGCTAGGCAATAAAAATATTACTTTAAAATGCTATACAACTCTTAACCCTGCCACCTTGCTTCCAGATTTACCAGTTTCAGGAGAACCATTATACAGTTGTGAATCTAAATTTAGTGTCCATGACTTAAAATCCTCAAGATAATCTCCTAGACTCTCCTTTAGACAATCCAGATCTAGTCTTATTAACTGATGGTTCTTCTTTCATGAGGGATGGCATATGCTTCACTGCCCTCAAATACAAATGCTCAAGGTGCAGAACTTATAGCTCTAAAACATGCCTGTATATCTGCCAAAGACAAGAAGGCAACAATTTACACAGATTCCAGGTATGTATTTGGAATGTCATGCAGTAGGTATGCTATGGCTTCAAAGGAGATTTTTAACATCAATCAGCTGGAAAATGTATCACAAATTCAGAAATCATTAATGAAGTTCTTTCTGCTCTCCAGCTCCCTGAAGCCCTAGCCATTATGTTTCACTGCTCTGCCCATACAGATGGAACTGACCCTGTCTCCAGAGGGAACCACTGGGCAGATACTGCTGCAAAATTTGCTGCCTTAGAAGGACCTGAATTAATTTTAACTTTGACAACGAGTAACGAATCAGATTTATTTCTTTAAGCATAATGAAAAGGAAGTAGAAAAATGAAAATGAAAGTTCAAAGCAAAACAGATCAATGGAATATGGATGTCATCTGAAGGAAAACCCCCCCTTTTTTTAATCAAAAAACCAAAATAAAGATAAAGTTTTTATCACAAATGTGCCAATCTGTTCATAAAAACGGTCACTTTGGCACCCAGGGCATTGTACACTGTTAAAAGAGTATGGATAGCCCCTGGTATAACTACGATAGCCTCTAAAATGTGTGCAGCCTGCCAAGCATATAACCAAAAACATTTGGTGGGCGTCCTCTGGCTTACACACCTTTTGAACATCTGCAAGTTGATTTTATTACAAAGCCAAAGGCTGGACATAAATTTTTGTCTAGTTGTAGTAGACAAGCTGACCAGATGGCTAGAAGCGTTTCCTACTGCCTGAGCCACAGTGGCTTTTGTTGTCAAAGTACTCCTAAGAGATTATTCTTCACTTTGGCCTGCCAGCAAGAATTGATTCAGATAGTGGAACTCATTTTACTGATTTAGTTCTGTCCCAAATTTATTCCTGTTTGGGGATAACTCCCAAATTCCATGTACCGTATCATCCCCAGAATTCAGGTCAAGTGAAAGAATAAATGGAGAATTTAAAGACTACAATTGGAAAACAGTGCACTGAGACTCGTTTAAAATGGCCTGAAGTTCTCCCTCTAGCTCTAATTTATCTTCAAAGCAAGTCCAGGGGAGATCTACACATCTCACTATTTGAGATGCCTTTTGGATATCTTCCCATACAGGCTAAGCCTTTTTTCTCCTGCATACACATCACACCTTGGGGGGTGGGGTGGGGGGAAGCACTTTTATTGCTTCATATAAACAGTACTTGCAGATCAAATTGTGAGAACTCCATGAATTTGGAGCTGCAGTACAGGATCTATAGACTTCTCACTTCATGACCTACACCCAGGAGAGAAGGCGTACATAAACTTCCAGCACACTGGAGCAACTCAGCCTGCCTGGGAAGATTCATTTCAAGTACTATTAACCACTCCAACAGCTTTGGAGAAAAGGACTCTTAGATTCATTGCTCACATGTAAAGAGAGTACCTCCTACTGAAACTGATTGACTGTATCCTGTCACATGCATTGGAGATAAAAGTCCATAGACAAGTGACACTGTTTTGGCTGATAAACTGAATTCCTGAATTTTTTATTTTACTGCTTTTTTTTTCAACAGAATATTTGATTTTTTTTCCTTTCTTATTTCTTGTACTTAAAGTACATGTAATCAATGTTAACCTTTGCAATGAAGTGTAAAATATCCATTTCCTCTAATATCAATGCATACACAAAAGCTTTAGACTATAGAAACCTGTCATTGGTTGATAAATATTGTGGGCCTTTGATTAATAATTGTGTCTGATTCCAGGAGAAGGGATCACAAGAAAGCCACTGTATAGTGCCAAGAAGTATAAGATCAAGAAGACCAACAAACTTTGAGGACTTGAGGTTTGGGGTAGCGGCTATTTGACATACATGAGATGCAGGTCTTCCCCAAGCCACATTCCAACAAGTACCTAAGTTTGGCTGCCATTTTGGCTCCCCTGTCCCTGAGAGTGAAGGTAAATCAGACCAGGGAAATATACTTCCCTCTTTTATCAAAATCTAGTCCCTTTTTCTCTTTACAGTATGGTAACTTTCTGTAGTCCTGGCTGCCAATGGTAATTGCTCTATTACTGCATTTGTCCTACAGACTTGTGGGACAGAAATCACTTTAATTGGACCCCTAATAGAAGGACCTGTTATGGATTTATTCTTGTTTACTCAGAAATTTTTATATACATAGATCTAGATAGTTTTTGATTGTCTTTTCTCCCAAAATTTAACTTTCCTTCTATTTTTTTTTATGTTTTTGGTTTTTCTTTTGACACTTGACTCATACACGCCATAACTCAACCATGTATCCTGAGTTGATCTCAGTGTTGGTCAGCAGCCTCCTTAGGGGAGAGTGTTGTATAATTTTTGTAAAATCCAACATTTAAAAATTTTTTGAGAAAATTTTCAGGAAAAGTAGCTCACTAACTCCTTGAATAAAGAAAATTAACCGTTTGGAGAGTGTCATAAAGAAACCTACACTGCATCATAAGATCCAGAATGAACTTTGGGATATAATTAAACAGAAGGGGGTTGAACACATTTATTCTGAATGTAAACTCTTATGTCAAAGGAGACTGCCTCTTAATTGGCTTTTTGTCAATGCACCTAGTAAACACTGGTTTTACACTTATTTCCCTCATATCTCCAACTATTGTAGTTTCCTTTTAGAAAGTGCAATATTGTATGTACCTTTAGCTGGAAGATCTTTAGAGATAAATGATTCATTGGGAAGATTAGTCTCCCAAAGAATCATGGAGGGTGGCGTGGTGAAGAGTGAATCTAACTTTATCAATCTGCAACTTTTAAATTAATCAATCAAAAAATTAAGCACCCCCTACACTTAACACTAAGTAAGAGAATTCATGAGTCACTAGAGTAAGCTCATGCCTCCAAAGCCTACTGCCACCCTTGGGGCAGTGCTAGGCAAATTGACTGATTGGATTATGTAAAATGGGAAAGGGACAGGAATTGATGTGGGAAAAGAACTATTAAAAAAAAAATCCTGAACTTCCTGTCCAAGGGACTTCACCTTTTAGACGGTTCTTTTAGTCTTCTCCTTTGGATGACTTTTTTGGAGATGCATCAGCTTGCTGGGTGAGTAGCTGGCCTTCCTTTCCTGGCTTCTGGAGAGATTGATTCTGGAGAGGCCTTCCTTTCCTGGAGGAGGCTGCATTAGTGGAACCCATGCTGAAGACACAGGTCCTCTGGTTGATGATTATTGAGCCCTGCCAGGGCTGAGCTGGACACCAAAGCAGCACTTAAAGAGTGTTAGGCTAGATAATTCTCTGCCTTCTTACATTTTTCCATTTTCATTCTTTCCACCTCTCTGTAAATAAAGCTGTCATTTTGACTTAAGCTATAATATTTTTAAATGGGAGACACCACAATATTTCTTTAGAACTTTCATATTTAGCATAAAAACTTACAGATTACAGTGGTAATTTGAGATATGAGCAGGGAATTTTAATATTAAGTGACAAGCGGATAGCTGAATCACAAGCTTCCGCCATCTTCCACTAGATAGCCTACTGAGTTAGGTTTCACCAGTTGCCTGTGGCTGTTGTGTTTTCAGTTCAGTGTTTATCTGCCAGTGCAAGCATCTGTATTGAATTGCTTTTGCTTAATGTTGAAGACCTTGTTGAGAAGCACAGTGAGGAACTGACACCGGAAGAATTGAAGGAGTTAAAGCAGCAGCAGCATATAGAGGTTTTGTGGGAAATTAGTGGGGAGGAGCCCGAGGTGAATGAGGTAATCAGTACAGGGGACACTAAGGAAATGTTGAGGATTTGGGAAAAAAATTAAGCAGTTTATTGAAAAAACACACCCAGAAAAATTTGCATCGGTCATGCATTGGAGCTGTGTAACGACACTTATTTCATACATTAACTAAATGTTCTGAAAGGGAGGAAGAAATAGTTTCTTGGAAAGGTTTTTTGGAGACAGAACAAATTAAATGCACTTCCATTCACTTAAATGGGCAAACTGAGTTACAAGCTTGGCAACTGACACTCATGTGTCAAGGTGCCACTGTACTAAGGCCCTTTAGCATTCTGTTCTTTCAGCAGGGATTTGTTCTGCATATAGCAGTCAAGTTTAGCCCTCTTCCTAACATTTCATAAGGGACATTAACACTTCACTGCATAGTATATACCCCGCCCCCCCACTTAGTATGTATATTAAAATAAATTTGCTACTCAATTTTCCCATCTGTTAAAGAGGAAATAATGCTTGTGGAACCTAACTCGTGGCAGTGATAAAAGAGTATAGTGTTAGAATACAAATGTAGTATTCTCCCTATGATGGATGGCATTCAGCAGATCTGTCGTAATTCAGGTCTACTTGGTGGTTTCTTCCAATTTACCAATGCATTTGGTAAAATGTCTCAGGTGGGTTTTATGCCAAGTCTTTGCAAGCACAAGTTCCTTTTAACTACTATTCTGTTTTGAGAGGTAACAACACAAATTTAATTAAAATGACAATCCAATGATGGTAGGGCTTAACACTGAATGGATCTATATATTCATGCACTCTTTCTGGAAAACAGTCTGGAAACATGTTAGAAAACTTAACTATATCTTTTGACTCAGCCAAATCTCTTGAGGCTATAAAATCTGTGGATATACTGTTGTGAAATTTTTCTGCAAAAATGGCAATATTGTAGCTTCATGAATTGAGGCTTGGAAGGGCCCTACCTGAGAAGCTTAAAGTCATGTTTCTCCCTGTCCACCCCCCCTTCCCTATTCTCTCCCTGACTTGGAAACAGCTAAGAAGTTGCCCAGGAAGCTCCAGTAATCAGTCTGTGCTTTCTCCTTTTGTTACTTTTTGTTAGTTTTCTTCTCTAGCCTGTATTTTCCTATTTTTTAACCCATACCTTATATCTTAGAGAATCATACTTAATGTTCCAAAACAGAAGAGTAGTAAATAGGGACTAAGCTACTGTTAAATGACTTGTCCAGAGTCACACAGCTAGATTGTGTCTGAGGTCACATTTGAACCCAGGACCTCCCCATTTCCACACCTTGTTCTCTATCCATTGAGCCACTAAGCTGCCCCCATTTTCCTGTCATTTCTCAGGAATGAATGGCAACAATGAGGGCCAGTATATCAGGAGAAATCTAAAAAGTATTGCCTGTGGCTCAGTGAGCTTTCATGGATTCACTTTCTCAAAAAGATTTTTATCTAAAGCATATATCGTCAGTAGATTTTCTGATTATAAGCTAAATCAGGTACTGCAGCAAGGAGGCCCAATTTCCTTGTTTGTGATCTCACTAGAAAAAATAAAGAGTACCCTGAGGGCCTGTTTTTGTCTCCATATTTCTGGCAGCTGGTACAATGTAGTTAGTTGAAAATCAGTCAACAAATATTTGTTAAACAATCTATTTCTTCAGGACTAATAATGTAATGCCCCCAAGCACCCTAAACATTCCCCTAGTATATGCTTTTGGGGATCAAACCTGTGATTTCTCTGCTATAGCAGACTTCCAAAATGGAGAATTCCTTCTCCCAATGGAGCTCTCTGGGACTCTGCCTGGGGTGGATACCTGGGCATGGTACCTCTGTAGCTCACACTACATCCTTGTTCTGACTAGACTCAGTCGGCAGGAGAAAAGTAAGAGTTTTAGAATGCAAATATGAGAAACCCAATGGTACAGATATATGCAATTTTTTGATAACATTTAATGAAAAGTGTTTTTGTTATCTAGGTAAAAATCTAAAGAGCTGAAAGAATCTTTCATCATTATTTTACAATAATGCTACTATTAAGGGGGCAGCTGAGTAGCTCAGTGGATTAAGAGTCAGGCCTAGAGACAGGAGGTCCTGGGTTCAAATCCAGCCTCTGACACTTCCCAGCTATGTGACCCTAGGCAAGTCACTTGACCCCCATTGCCCACCCTTACCACTCTTCCACCTATGAGCCAATACACAGAAGTTAATGGCTTGGCTGCAAAATAAATAAATAAATGACGCTACTATTAAAGTGGGTAAGGGCACATGGCCAAAAATACTTATTTCAAATGTTTTCAGCCTTCTGCCCACCTTATTCAAGAGCTGGCCATGGTGGTTCCCACCCAGATGCTTTCTTGGACTTTGTGTCATCCCAAATGATTCTGGAAGATGAAGTCACCTTGGGAACTCAAACTTTCCCCAACCTGTGTGCCACTCTTCCCTCTGGAGAAATGGAGACATCTGAGAGCTCCTCCTGGATCCTCCATTGCTTAAGGAGGGCACTTGGGGAATTCTCATTTCCCATTCTGACTGAATGACTTAATTATGCCTTTTGGGACTAGGTAACCTCAGTCCTTATCTCCCTCCCTTTCTATGCCTTTCACCCACCTCCAATTTTTCATCTTTATATATTTTGTCTTCCACATTCAATGGTCAGCTTATACCTTTGTATCCCCAAAGCTTGGCACAGTTCCTAGCACATAATAGGATCTAAACAAATGTTTCACTAACTCATACCACTTACATGTTAACATTTTCCTCATGCCTTTTTACCATTCCTACCTCTTAGATTCTAATTTTCCTGTGAGGCTTATCTCAGATGCAACTTTCTCTGATGACTTCCTTGATGTCTATTATTCTGTTTTGGGGTATATGCTATATCTCTCTGCTCTTAGAATTTAAGTTCTGAGAGTAAGGAATGTTTCCTTTTTGTCCTTGCAGCTCCAGCTCTTTGCACATATGTAAGTATTGAATGTTTGTTGAAAAGAGACATCAATGAAACATATTTTAGAAATGTTCAATATTTCTCAAGACTTGGTTGCATGCCTTTTCTTCTCATATACTATCACTATCATTGAGACCCCAATGGGTTCAGCATCTCTATACATACATATCCCTAGTCTCACTCCTGAGTTCCATCCTCATTACCAAGCACCTCTTCTAAATCTAGATAACCTGAAGGCATCAACATTTCCTTAGTATCCCTTGTATTTATTACCTCATTCACTTCGGGCTCCTCCCTACTAATTTCTCACAAAACTTCTAAATGCTGCTCACATTCTAGTGGCGGAAGATATGTGAATGATGCAGGTTTACTATATACATTTACACGTCACCCCACACTTCCTTGAAGGGGAGGGATGGTGTTTTTGCTTGTTTCTTCATTTCCCCAGTATTTATCACCATGTGTGTTACACTCCAAGAGCTGACTAGAATGATCTGTTCTGGGAAGGACAAGAGCTTTTTCTGACTCTCTTAAGGAGCTAAACCTTATAGGACACCTAGATTTAAGAGAAGTGACACTTCCTCACTCCCTCCCTCCAAAAAACCTGATATCTATGGAATAATTTAAGTTTGGCATACACATCCTAAAGGTATGATCCCCACTTTACAGGTAAAGAAATAGGCAGAGAGCAGGGGCTCTTAATCCGAGATCTAATACATTTAATTTCCTTAGTAATCGTATGTGTTTTATTTTATGTATTTAAAAACATTCTGAGGGGTCCATAGTCTTTATCCAGACTGCAAAGAAATCTACAACATAAAAATAAGTTTGAGATCAAATGATTTCTCTATGATCCCACAACTACTAAACTACTAGATATCAAAGGTAACACAACACTAGCATCCACTGTTATGTGATGCTGTCCCCACCCTTTAGGTCAGGGTAATGAGAGAGGAGCAACCACAGCTGAATGGACTCTTTCTTCATTTGATGTTTTATTCTATAAAAGTTGGTTCCCAGCTCAAGCATCTGATGGGAGAAAATTCTAATGTAACCTAGCCAGTCTTATTTCTCATCACCCTTCAACAGACATATGTGTACTTTTGGCTCACATGGTGCCTTCTAGCTTAAGTAGCCTCCCCCTTTCTCTCTGTTTATTATTTAAAAGACCAACCTAACTAAATTCACTTTACTTGTGAGGCCTTCTCTATCATCCTTGCCAAAAGTGCTTACTGTCACCCTTCCTCTTTTATGCCATTTTTTCCTCAGTAACAATGATTTGGAGCTAATGTGCCACATGACGTTATTTTTTATCAGTTCTGTTTCCCATCTAGATTGTAAGTTCCTTGAGAGACTGATAACTTTGGTAATTGATGTGGATACTAAAAAAAAAAAAAGTCTAAAACCTTTAACCGAATTTCATTCTTCTTGAAAGGCCAGTTCTAACAATTCTTTTGTATCCATAAACCATGGTGTCAAAAAAACCAAACAAACATAATACTCTTTGCAATTATCTGCTATTGTCCTATGACTTCAGATACATAAGTATATAAACAGTAACAAATTCTTTTGTTCAATAAACTGCAAAGAATTATCAGCACACATTCTAGTATAAGTGAAATATGAGAGAGGAAGGCAGTAGTGGATATAAACAATGGGTAAATGGACTTATAAAAGTGAGTTGTTATTCTCATTTTATTTAGCATAATGTGACATTCCAAAAAATTGAAATACATTTCATTAAAACTATAGTAGTTCGATATTGAAGAAACTAGTCTACAGCTAAAAAAATTAACAAATTTTATCTATTTTTCCCACAACTTGAAATGAAATAGATTAGTGGTTGCAAAACATCAGTTCTTAAATGGGAATTTTATTTTATAATATCATCACACCATTTTAATAGTGAGTGTTAAGCAGTATTTTGTTCACTATCGTTTTGCTAAGCATAGAGGCACATTATGGTATCTAAATTCCATGTAGCAACCAGAACAGCAAGGCACAGTTGGGATTTTAAAATGTTTCCAATTGAATTTAAAATTTTCTGAACAAAGATAATCTCTCAAATAAAGGTAACAGCTTCTCAGTTACCCAAGTAGGTTTGAAACATAGGGCTAAACTATCCCTTTAAAAGCTTCATTCTACCCCAAATCTGGTCTATACTATTCTTGGTTTATCTATAAGCATCCGAATTTATCATCTAAATATCTTTCAATACATTACTATGTAATACAGCATAACTTTAAAATTTATGGAATTAATTTTCACTATAACCTTTATGCTTGTGATCTGTTATAATACAATAACCTGAATCGGTTAAGCCCAGTAATTTTTTCCATGCTTTCTAAATAAATTTAGAATATGACCTGTTTTTAAACATGCCCACCACTCTGCCTAGAGAAGGGCCTCTGATAACAGATCCAATTTTTCTTTAGATCTTTAGTAACCCAGAATCTAGCCATTGAAAGTGAAGCAGAAACTTTCAAAATGTAACACATTTCCCTAGGTCTACGCATGTGACAGGTGTATACTTCATTTTTAAACATAGAAACATTAATTAAGACTAGTAGAAAATTTCAGGATTAAAAAAAATCTTTTCATCTAATTTTCTTAAATAATTCTTATATGCACCACTCCACATTGTGGAAAAGCTAAAATATGCAGTCTGGATATAACAAGGAAATTAATATTTAAGGTATTGGCACAAATACTTACATCTATATTATACAAAAAAGCAGATAACCCTGTGTGCCCCCACCCCTACCCCTCCCACCCCCACCCCTACTGTGAACATACCAGATGACAGCTAATAATCAGCAAGGCTGTTGAAGATAAAACTTTTAAAAAAGAAAGGTAGTGGAATAATGATTTGAAAGTGTTGATGTGCCAGACGTAAAAGAATTCCAAACTGCTTTATCAGACTGAAGTAACCAGTAACAGGTTCAAAAATAATTCCATCACGATCCTTATAACTGTCTTTTTTTTTTGGTCACTGCAATTGTACTCTGTATGCACCTATAAGCAATTTTACCTATGAAAGGAAAGACAAAATTGTCATTTTTTAATACAAAGAAGCCATCTATTTTCTCCCAAAGAGAAAAACTTATCACGGAGAAAAATAAACAGACACACTCTTCATAACCACAGCATTCTACAGGTATAACTAAACAATATCATGTTCCAAAATTCTGCTTATAATGTTAAATCAACAATGACTTGAGCAACAAAATCAGAAAAGACTTTCATTTAATGTTAATTTTTAAGAAATCAACACTGATACCTGGACACGCCTCCATTACTAGGTTTTCCTTGACAATATGCAAATAAACAATTTTAGTCAATTTGCAAACTTAACTTCCTAGCACTATGATATATATGGAAATGGAAAGGAAGGATTTTGAAATAGGTTGGGAATCATGCTCAAACACTTAAAATGAAATTCTGATTTGGCTAGGAAAGATCTTTCACCTTGGCAGAGGGTGCTTCCGTCAAGCGTATGAAAAGTTTATTGAGGCCTGCAACAGGGTTGAAGGAATAAACAAAATGGCTATCCTAGAAAGCAAGAAGACAAAAGAAAATTAATAAGAAGACATATGAAAACAATGTTATGTAAGCTAGAACTTTAAAATAAACCATTAGAATGACTCTGAGGAGAACAAGATTCCCTTATGATTCAGACACAAAGGAATCAAAGAGAAACATCCGAATTTATCACACCAACAATACTTTTAGAAAGGACAAAAATCAAAACTATCTTGGAGGTTTTATTTGTCATGTTATAAACAAATTACATGTACAACATTTTGATGGTGCTAGAAAGTCATACTGAGCTCCCATACCAAAACATTTCAAGAGTATGGCAAAACTTTACATTACCAGAACCATAAAATGAATGTTATTTTGGGGTTTGGCAACCATGTATTTTTGAGAATAAAACAAATGACTAGAAAGCAATTCAAAGATTTACTAAGGAGAGGGGCAGAGGGAAGAAATACTTTGGGCTTAGCACACTTTCAACCAGTTTTCTAGGCCTTCTATATCTCTATAGAGTATAATAAGAACTAATTGCCCTGCTGTGCTAAAGGGTTATTAGAGAATTGCTTGATTATTTTCATGACAGGATTTTGTATTTCAATTTTTCTAATTAAATGGTTAGTTATTCATTTTTGGTTAGTCAAAGTATCTGAATGACATTGTAAAATGGAAAAAAATAGCATTCTTGTTTTTTGCTTTAGAAAAAGTACCCTTCAGAACTGAAAACCACAGGGAAGTCTATTAACTCTTACAAATATAAGATTTTTAAATGCAACTTAATTCAGCTATATCTATATAAATCTTACCAGAAATACTGGAAGTTGAAACTTGTCATTCAAAACTACAGCTTGTACACTACATGGTCCACAAAGCCGAGCAATGACTTCCTTACCAAAAAAGTTTGCATGGAATATAAACAGGAGAATTCCAGAGCCTAAATAAAAACAAAGATAATAATGATTCTTTTCATAAACTCATAGAATAAGATAATTAGCCAACTCTCCAAAAGCACTACAATTTTCTTAGAAATTATAGTTTTAACTAAATTTATTAGGAAGAATGAAAGCAAAAAAAATCTAAAAAAGAAATAATGAAAAAAAGTAAAAGGGTGCCCTTCAGCAATACCAAATCCCAAACTATACTATAAAATATAGTCATTGAAATAATCTGGAACTAGTTTAAAGAAGAGAACACTATAAATAATACAACTTAAATAAAACAAACCTAGTAGTCTAGGATCCAATAAATCCAAAGGTCCCCAGATACTGAAGGCAAGGACTCACTAACAAAAACTTCCGGAACACATTCTGGCAGTTAATAAGATTTAGATGATACCCTAAAGAGACTTTTTTAAAAAGAGGAAAAGGACACATATACCATAACATTTATAATAAACTGAAAAAGAGTATTAATTGGGTAACATAGTATGAAGGTTAACTATGTTACTAAACTACAAGAAAGGGGATATAACAAAAGGGATGATTTTAAAGAAACTCAGGAAGATTTATAAGAACTAATGCATAATAAATGAGAATCAGAAGAATAATTTATACAAAAACAACACTCTAAAGACAACTTCAAAAGAATAAAGAATTCAGATCAATGCAATAATGAATCCAGATTCAGAGCCCCATGAGGAAGAACGCTCCTTACCTCCTGAAAGTATGAAGATATGGCTAATATGAGAATTTACTTTGCTGGACCATAAATACTTGTTATAAGGGTTTTCTCTTTTTCCCTAGGACTGGCAAGAGATAGAAGAAATGAAATTGTAATAGTTTCAGAACATGGCAAGGAAGGCTTTTGTTAAAAGTGCTGATAATGGGAAAACAAAGAAGAAACAGGTGTGAAAGATACTATGAAAGCAGAATCCACAGAACTTGGGAACTTAATGGCTAGAAAAGTAAAGGAAAAAGAAGTTAAAAATAACACCAAGGTGAAAATATTTAAAAATGACAGTATTAGGTAAGGGGAAAAGACTTACTTGCACAACAATATTTTTAGCAACTCTTTTTGTAGTGACAAAGAATTAACAACTGAGGCAGTATCCATCAATTGGGGAATGGCTGAACAAATTGTGGCATGTGGTTGTAATGAAATGCTATTGCACCATAAGACATGATGAAGAGGACGAGTTTAGAAAAACTAGAAAGACTTATATGAACTGAGACAAAGATGAAGGGGCATAAGTAGGAGAACAATGTATATCCTAAGAGAAATACTGTATGATAATCTAATATGAAGGACTAAATTATGATCAGCAAAGCAAGTTTCCAAGATATTCACAAGGGAATCATGATAAAAAATGCTATTCACAGTCAAAGAATAAACTGTTGGAGTCTGATTGCAGATGAAAGCATGCCATCTTCCATTTTATTTCCTAAATGACATTTTTAAAATTGTATATGTGATATGTGTCTTCTGTCACAGCATGAACAATATTTCATGAAAGCACTGGTATAACCTATATTAGGCTACTTACCACCTTGGGGGAGAAAATCTGAATTATAAAATGTTAGAAAATAATTATAAAAAATTGTTTCTGTCTGTAATTGTAAAAAATTTCTTAAATAAGAATACTCCTAGTTGTAGGCATCCATCGTACCTGCTTGCGCAGAGTTTAGGTATCAAAAAAAGCAGGGTAAAGGCAGCAAAGAAGGTTATTGAAATCAGATTGTGTGTGTTCAAATCTCATTTCTCAGTTATGTGACCATGGGTAAGTTACTTAGCTTCTCTGAAGCTGAATCTCCTTATATATTAAATTTACAAAATAACTATTTATCCAACCAATTTCAGAGGACAACTACTTGGAAATTTTAAAGTGTTAAACAAAAACCTTGTGTGGAAAGGGCTACTTTATCTGATCCTTGAAGAATGCTAGGATGATGTTAAGAGTTGGAGATAAGGAGGGAGACCATTCTAGGTGCACAAAGGAAAGATGGAATTAGAGTATTATAGAATAAGGTGTCAGTCAATTCATTTGAAAGTAGAACATAAAGACGGACCATACTAAGTTGGAACAAAGTTCTGAAGCACTCAGTGCTCTTTCACAAGATGATTCGTTCACCTTGAGTTGCTTGTTTATAATTTTAAAACCTCAACATCAAATCGAATTTTCTCCTTCATTCCAGTCTCTGAGCTGGCCCTCTGTCAACTCCTTACCACTCCTTCCATCTTCCCCTGTTAAATCATGTATTCTCACATCTTCAGTTTTTTCTTGTTCACTGGCTTTTTCCTTATTGCCTGTAAATGCAGCTTTAAAAACCCTTCACTGTGACCCCTCAGCACCCTTGACGCTATCACACTCCCATACTATTCCCCTATTCCTAGAAAAAGATTTTATATACCTTGCCTCCACTTCTTCACCTCATGTTCAATTTCCATCCTTTTGCAAACTGGATTCCAATTCCACAACACATTTCAAATTCTTTATTCCAAGATGTCTCCCACCTCGCTTTGTCATGCTTGACAAACTCACTTAAGTTCTCTGAAATTCAAGTTCTTCACCTGCAATTTAGGACTTAAATTGGCCTATTCAAAAAGCATTTACTAAGCCACTTCCTGTGTGGTAGGCACAGATTGGCAGAGAGGGAGGTTTATAAAAACTGAGGATGGGTTAGACCAGAAACATGCAACACTCTGGAGCTCAAGGAGAGGTTATGCCTCCAGGCAAGAGAAGGTCTCACACCCATAAACAGGGCACTTACTATGACAGGAATAGGTCCAAACTGGTAGCTTTCTTGCTTTTTTTTCCTTTCTATTTAAAAGTAAACCCTTACCCATTTTAGCATCAATACTATGTATTGGTTCCAAGGCAGAAAAGCAATAAGCACTAGGTAATGGGGGTTAAGTGACTCACCCAGGGGCAAACAGCTAGGAAGTGTCTAAGGCCAAATTTAAACCTAGGACCTCCTGTCTCCAGGCCTGTCTCTCAAACCACTGGACCTATCTAGCTGCCTCCAAACTTATAGCTTTCTTATTCCACTACCCTCTATCCTACATGAATCCCACATCCAGATAGGAATGATAAGGGAATGATACAGGAGAGTGACATTTCAAGACAGGGAAACCCTAGGGGGGCATATGGAGAAAGGAGGAAGTTTAAAAGACAGCAGCAGTAGTAGTGTGATTCAGACCCCAAACATGGAACTGAATCTCAATTCCAGGATCTAGCCCAGCCTGTGGAAGAATAACCAGGGCAAGAATTCCAGATGAAAGGGGAGTCTGCAATTCTGTCACTGTGAGCCAGTAGAACTTTCCAGCTGGCTAACAGAAGGCAGATTCCAGCAGAAGTATACTTTTGACTCAAACCCAGGTGAAGAACTTGAAGAACTCATGTCAGGGGGGTTGCAATCAGTCTATGCCCTGGATCAGAATATTTTGGGAGTACTAAAAGCTGACAAAGTCCCTAGCCTGTCCCTGAGATTTTTCAATTAAAAAAACACCTGGTAGCCCAAGAATGTAACAATAGAACCAGTCCAGATTCACCCTCCCAAAATGTCACAGGGCTTAGCCCTAACATCAAGTTCAAAGATAAGGGGTAGGCTGGAAAAATGGGCAAAAAAGAAAAGAACCTCACTATAATAAACTATTATATTAGCAGGTATACTCAAAGAATAAATACAGAAGGGGAAAAATAACTCCAAAGCATTTATAAACAAAACCTCAAGGCAAAAAAACAGCTTGAGTACAAATTCAAGAATTTCTGGAAGAGGTAAAGCAGGAATTAAAATATTTTATAAGTCAAGTGAGAAGAAAGAAGAGCTTTTGAAAAAAAAAAGAACTGAATTAACCACCTGACACAAGAGGTACAAAATTTGGCCCTAGCAATAAATTTCCTGAAATTCAGAATGAATCAAATAGAAGCCAATGACTCAATGAGGCAACAAAAAATAATACAACATAACCAAAAGACTGAAATAATCAAAGAAAATAAAAAACATCCCATAGCAAAAACAACTGATCTGAAAAATCAGATTGAGGAGGAAAAAAATTAAGAATCAGTGGACTACCTGAACACCTTGACCTAAAAGATAAGACATCCTATTTTCAAGAACTCTTAAGAGGGCCCAATGGAAAAAGAAAGACCTTACTGGTCAAAAAGAAACTCAAAAATGAAGACTTCTAGGAACATTATAGCCAAAGGCTGGAGATTCCAGGTCAAAGAAAAAATACTACAAAAGTAGCAACCCAAAAGAAAGAATCTAAGTACTAAGAATCCAAAGTCAGGTTCACATGATATAGTGGCCAACACTTTAAAGGAGTAGAGAACCTGGAAAAAGTTAAAGGATATAAGCATCCAAGAATAACTTACCCAGCAAAACTGAGTATTATGCAACCAAGGGGGAAAAAAATGGAACTTCAATAAAATTGAAGAATTCCAAGTATTCCTGTTGAAAAGACCAGAGCTGTGGAGAAACTCAGAAGTTCAAACACAGGATTGAAAGAGACATAAAAAGGTAAACATGCATAACAATGCTAATAAATTACATTCAAATATAGGGAGATATTACATGTGTCCCCTTTGACTCACTCTATCATGAATAGAGGGAGTGTAAGTAGACAAGACTTGGAAGTTGTTTTATTATTACTTGATGACTGGAAAGAGAAAAGGAATATGCTGAAGAGGAAGGGAAAAAAAGGTTAGAGGAAATCATCTCACGGATTCAAGGTATTGTAAGCAGACATCTATTTAAACCAGGAGGAGGAGATGCTGAGTGAACCTCCCCTTCATCTGAACTGGTTAAAAGAAGGAAGAATATAGACATATTGAGAGTTAGGTACAGAAATACATTTCTCTCAGCAGAGGAATGAGAGGAAAAGGAAAGGAAGGGAGAAGGTGGAATTAGTAGGAGGGTAGGCTAAGGGTAGGGATAAGTCCTAATCTAAACAAACTTTAAAGTTGTAAAACAAATGTTTTTAGCTCCTTTTGAATGGACAAAAAGTAGGAATCCAAAGAGCTGTCCATGAATTATAGGAAAATGGCTGAAAAGCTTATGGCATATGAATGTGATGGAATACTACCTGTGATATTAGAAATGCTGAGGAACAGGGGCAGGTGGATAGCTCAGTAGATTAAGAACCAGGCCTAGCGACAGGAGGTCCTAGGTTCAATTCTGGCCTCAGACACTTCCCAGCTGTGTGACCCTGGGCAAGTCACTTGACCCCCATCCATTGCCTAACCATACCACTCTTCTACCTTGGAGCCAATACTCAGTATTGACTCCACGACAGAAGGTAAGGGTTTAAAAAAAAAATGTTGAGAAGAGACGTAGAAAAAAAGTAAAGTGAACAAATCCAGAACAATTTATACAATAATAATGATATGGTAAACACAACTTTGAAAAACTCAGACCAATTAATGTCACAATCTACCACAATATAACAAGCTTTTCGAAATCAATCTCTTTATAGAGAGGTGAAAGACTCAGTATAGAATGTCACCAACACTGAACACTGAACACAGCCAAAATGGAAAGTTTGACTGATGATACATGTTTGTAATGCTTTTTCTTTGTTCTTGTCTTCTCAATTGGGTGCAGGTAGGTTAGGAAAGGTTATGGGGAGAATAAGATGTGGATCTTAGCTAATTTTTAAAAATTTAAATAAAACAAGGTAGAGAAGGTGGGAGGGGATGAGTAGTTACATGAGTGATATGATACCTTTTCTTGAAACAGGAGGAAAAAAATGGATAACAACACTTATAGGTTTTGAGGAATGGAGGAAGGGAATTGCAAAAATTCATTACATAGCCTCACACTCAATGAAGCTATAGAGTATCTGTTACAAGTAGAGAGGACAGTTAGAGGCTTAAGGAGAAAGTAAATGTTTTTAAAGAGTTGCTGTGGGAAATGAGAAAGGAAATTCTTCAAGAATAGGCAAAATCATGAGCAAATAGTAGTGGCACAAAAAATTTTTTTTTATAAAAGCTTTAAATTTGCTAATAAAAATGCTCTCCCTGGTTCATAGTCTATTAAATAAAGTTCTCTTCCCTGAAGCTAATATTGAAAAGAGCACAGGAGTCCTCAAAAATCTAATAAAATTTTCAACCACTAACTTTTTCATGGTGAAATTTACAATATAACTTTTCCTGGAGTATCAGAAAGATTAAACATGCCATACTTCTATCCCTTCACAGACCCATCAATACATCCCACTTCCTCTTTTGTGGCAGGAGAAACTGGAAAAAGTTGTGGCCTTCTTACAGTGCCTGTCCATCCAGTGTGATTGCTAAAAAGAGCCTTTATCTTCCTGTCTATGCAAAGAAAGTCAGAGGATTGATCACACTTTCCAAGGTGGAAGGGATCTCAAGCCAGTGAGTCCAAGTTCTTCATTTTATAGATGAGAAAACCAAGGCTAAGAGGTTGTGTGACTAGCCCAGGGCCACTGAGTCTCAAGTCAAGGTTAGGTCTGTCTTAACCTCACATCAGCACTGCCTAGTTGCCTTAATTAACCAATGCCAGACTACTGTGTTATCACCTTAAAATTAAGTAAGCAGGGACCATCAAATTTGGTAAATTTATTACTTGGTACCAATTTTACTCTTTACTTGAAAAGAACATTTTCTTTTGGCCTATGCATGTGTATACCATTGCAGGCCTCCAAATGAAATGCACTTGTACTCCAGATATTTTGACATATTACAATGGGCATATTACAATAGTCAGCATCTTTTACAAAAATTAACTGTACAGCAAACTTGACACTATTTGAAAATTGCTATCACTGGCATTCACCTTTACTCATCTGCAATCCAAACAATGCTTAAAAACCTGAGTCATGCAGGTTTTCCGGGTTAAGATGGCGGCAGAGTAAGAAGCAGCTCTTAACCTCTCCTGATCGAAACACACAAAACTCCTCAAGGGGACATAAAAACAAGTCCAGACGAACGGAGGAACCCCACAACAGGGCACAGCGTGGAAGGTACGTGGAATCGAGACATTTCCAGGCTATAAAGGGCTCTCACTAAATCGCGGGCTGAGCAACCGCCCCACCCCCACCCCCTCCACACTCATCTATAGCTCCGAACCCAGCTAAAAAGAAACAGAGCAAGTTTGGGGCACCCATCAAGTCATTGGCAGCTCCGGGACCTGTTCCTGAGAGCAGCAAGACTTAGGACCCCATTAAGTCAAAAAACGCAGGTGAAATCTGAGCGCGGGAGCAGGACGCTGGGCGCAGAGTGCAGGCTGAGCAGAGGCTGGGTGGAGGCAGACACAGCCAGGAACTAAAGCCTAAGTGGGGAACCAGTGCAGATGGGTATACGACTGTGGAAGCAGCACCCTGAGACTTGTAAAGAAACCTCCGGCAGAGGATCAAGCAAGAGGGCCCACCAGGGGGCTTGACCTTGGAAAAAACCAGAACTCAGACCTCAGGAGCCAATAGATCGCGAACAGACACTGAGCGCGAGGATAAATCTGAGAAGCTGCTGGGCTAATGATGGCTATTCAGCCTCAGGAAGTTCAGAAGAGAAAGACTAATAACAAGAAAAAGAAGTCTTTAACACTCGACAGCTTTTACACAGAGAAAATCCAGACAACCGATTTTTTTTTTTTTTTTTTTTTTTTTTCATCCGGACCCTCCTCAAATAAGGAAAACTCCTCACAAGCTATGGAAGAGTTCAAAACTGAGATTTTGAGGAAAATGGAAGAGATCTGGCAAGAAAATAACAGTTTAAAAGGTAGAATCTTGCAATTGGAAAGTGAGGCTCAGAAATCAAATGAACTGATAAGCAAATTGAACACCAGAAATGACCAGATTGAAAAGGAAAACCAAAAGATTATAGCCGAAAACCAGTCCTAAAGGCTAGAATCGAGCAATTAGAAGCTAATGATCTCTCAAGACAACAAGAACAAATAAAACAAAGTCAAAAGACTGAAAAAATAGAAGGAAATATGAAATATCTCAATGAGAGAGTGACAGACCAAGAAAACCGGTCTAGAAGAGACAACGTGAGAATAATTGGTCTTCCAGAAAAACCAGAAATTAATAGAAACCTGGACTCCGTACTAAAAGAAATTATTCAGCAAAATTGCCCTGAAGTCCTACAACAAGAGGGCAATATAGACATTGAAAGGATTCATAGAACACCCACTACGTTAGACCCAGAGAAGAAATCAGTTAGAAATATTATTGACAAATTCAAAAGCTTTCAAGCAAAAGAAAAAATCTTACAAGGAGACAGAAAGAGACAATTCAAATATCAAGGAGCACCAATCAGGATCACACAGGATCTGGCAGCCTCCACGCTAAAAGACCGTAAGGCTTGGAATACGATATTCAGAAAGGCAAGAGAGCTGGGCCTGCAACCACGGATCAACTACCCATCAAAATTGACTATATATTTCCAAGGGAAAGTATGGGCATTCAACAAAATTGAAGAGTTCCAGGTATTTGCACAGAAAAGACCAGGGCTAAATGGAAAGTTTGATATCGAACCACAAAAATCGAGAGAAACCTGAAAAGGTAAATAAGATACAGAGGGAAAAGAAAGAAAACTTATAATTTTTAAATTTGCCTTTTTAAGGGCCTCAGTGAGATCTAATTATCTGTATTCCTATGTAGAGAAATGTTATGTTTAATTCTCTGTAGTGAACTCTATTCACTATTATAATATTCACTATTATAGTAATCAGAAGAATAATTTACAGGGTGAGGGTGGAACACTAAATA